>NC_069505.1:191137454-191159954 GCF_027579735.1 Bombina bombina | reverse complement strand
GCATGCCCCAAAGAATTCAGCTCTTTTGCCTGTAAAAAAACAAAACATACAATACCCCCCCCCAACATTACAACCCACCACCCACATACCCTAATCTAACCCAAACCCCCCCTTAAATAAACCTAACACTAAGCCCCTGAAGATCTCCCTACCTTATCTTCACCACGCCGGGTTCACCAATCGATCCAGAAGAGCCTCCAATGTCTTGATCCAAGCCCAAGCGGGGGGCTGAAGATGTCCATGATCCGACTGAAGTCTTCATCCAAGCGGGAGCTGAAGAGGTCCATGATCGAGCTGAAGTCTTCTATCAAGAGGCATCTTCAATCTTCTTTCTTTCGGATCCATAATCATCCCGCCGACGTGGAACATCCATCTTCACCGACGACTTCCCGATGAATGACGGTTCCTTTAAGGGACGTCATCCAAGATGGCGTCCCTCGAATTCCGATTGGCTGATAGGATTCTATCAGCCAATCGGAATTAAGGTAGGAAAATTCTGATTGAGCTTGCATTCTATTGGCTGATCGGAACAGCCAATCGGATTGAACTTGAATCTGATTGGCTGATTCCATCAGCCAATCAGAATTTTCCTACCTTAATTCCAATTGGCTGATAGAATCCTATCAGCCAATCGGAATTCGAGGGACGCCATCTTGGATGATGTCCCTTAAAGGAACCGTCATTCGTTGGGAAGTCGTCGGTGAAGATGGATGTTCCGCAAGAAAGAAGATTGAAGATGCCGCTTGATAGAAGACTTCAGCCCGATCATGGACCTCTTAAGCTCCCGCTTGGATGAAGACTTCAGTCGGATCATGGACATCTTCAGCCCCCCGCTTGTGCTTGGATCAAGACATCGGAGGCTCTTCTGGATCGATCGGTGAACATGGCGTGGTGAAGACAAGGTAGGGAGATCTTCAGGGGCTTAGTGTTAGGTTTATTTAAGGGGGGTTTGGGTTAGATTAGGGGTATGTGGGTGGTGGGTTGTAATGTTGGGGGGGGTATTATATGTTTTCTTTTTACAGGCAAAAGAGCTGAATTCTTTGGGGCATGCCCCGCAAAGGGCCCTTTTCAGGGCTGGTAAGGTAAAAAGAGCTTTCTATTTTAATTTTAGAATAGGGTAGGGGCATTTTTTTTTATTTTGGGGGGCTTTGTTATTTTATTAGGGGGCTTAGAGTAGGTGTAATTAGTTTAAAATTTTTGTAATATTTTTCTAATGTTTGTAAATATTTTTTTATTTTTGTAACTTAGTTCTTTTTTATACTTTAGTTAGTTTATTTCATTGTATTTATTTGTAGGTATTGTATTTAATTAATTTATTGATAGTGTAGTGTTAGGTTTAATTGTAGGTAATTGTAGGTATTTTATTTAATTAATTTATTGATAGTGTAGTGTTAGGTTTAATTGTAACTTAGGTTAGGATTTATATTACAGGTAATTTTGTAATTATTTTAACTAGGTAACTATTAAATAGTTATTAACTATTTAATAGCTATTGTACCTGGTTAAAATAATTACAAAGTTACCTGTAAAATAAATATTAATCCTAAAATAGCTACAATATAATTATAATTTATATTGTAGCTATATTAGGGTTTATTTTAAAGGTAAGTATTTAGCTTTAAATAGGAATAATTTATTTAATAAGAGTTAATTTATTTCGTTAGATTTAAATTATATTTAAGTTAGGGGGGTGTTAGTGTTAGGGTTAGACTTAGCTTTAGGGGTTAATACATTTATTATAGTAGCGGTGTGGTCCGGTCGGCAGATTAGGGGTTAATAATTGTAGGTAGGTGGAGGCGACGTTGGGGGCGGCAGATTAGGGGATAATAAATATAATATAGGGGTCGGCTGTGTTAGGGGCAGCAGATTAGGGGTACATAGGTATAATGTAGCTTGCGGCGGTGTACGGAGCGGCAGATTAGGGGTTAAAAAAAATATGCAGGTGTCAGCGATAGCGGGGACGGCAGATTAGGGGTTAATAAATATAATATAGGGGTCGGCGGTACATGTTAGTGTGTTAGGTGCAGACTTAGGAAGTGTTTCCCCATAGGAAACAATGGGGCTGCGTTAGGAGCTTAACGCTGCTTTTTTGCAGGTGTTAGGTTTTTTTTCAGCTCAAACTGCCCCATTGTTTCCTCTGGGGATATCGTGCACGAGCATGTTTTTGAAGCTGGCCGCGTCCGTAAGCACCGCTGGTATTGAGAGTTGCAGTGGCGGTAAATTATGCTCTACGCTCCCTTTTTGGAGCCTAACGCACTGAAAACCCAGCCATTCTGTGAACTCTAAATACCAGCGGTATTTAAAAGGTGCGGCCAAAAAAAAGCCAGCGTTAGGTACACGGGTCGTTACCGACAAAACTCTAAATCTAGCCGTTTATTTCTTTAGCAAAAAAAATCAGTACAATAAATAGCCTTCAGTACAAGCCATTAGAGTAACGGAGCGAATCGTGTTTTTATACCTGACAGGTGATGTCACTAGTCGCAGATATAGGGGAGGCAGCTGTTTTGTAGCTGGCTACAACAGGGTAAAAACACACTGACCCAATTAATCATTGTAATCATGTATTTATAGCAGATTTAGCTGGTGCCCTTTATACAAACACTTTTGTTTAACCTACAGATGTTTTTATTGTTCTCAAGACTGGGTAGTTGTGAAGCACTTTGGAAAGTTATTTTATTACATAAAATGTTCAATAAAAGTTATTTTCTGCTGTCTTGCATCTTTTTTTTTTTTTTTTTTTTGCAAATTTTTTTTTTATTGAGAGAAAACAAAAGTAAATTGACAACCATTTCCAAAACAATAAATGTAGGTATTTAGTATTTAGTCCAATACATTCCAAGTAGACATTTAAGACAGATTAGTGTCCTTTTCGGTGTGTCAAGTTGAGCAATTTAAAATATAAAGACATGTCATCTAACCTGTTATATGAGATCTTCTGGTAGTTTCCAGTGATGGTTGCTCGTTCTCATGTAGTACATTATTAATCTAATTTCTCAGGTTAGCTCAAGATATGCAATAAGTACATATTCAGGAGAACATGAATACTGTGATGGTTATGAAAAGCCAGTCCAAACATTTTAACGTAAAGTATTTAAACCTCTTGTAATGGACTCAAATTCAAGCTGCATATTCAGGTGGGGCTGGATGGGGGGGGGGGGGAGAGAAGGATATAGTTTTAAAAAGGGGGGGGAAGGGTGTAGTATATCAAGACAGACTGGAGATAGGGGAGGATACTGAAATCTAAGTTAGTTTGTAGGGAGGGAGGTTGGGGATGATGCAGTGTGTGTTTTCCCGAGGCCCTCATGGTAATGAAACCAGGGTTCCCATATAGTCCAAAACATATCCTCTTTGTCTAGGCTGGAGTAGAAACTTTTTTTCCATTGTAGCAAAAAATTGAATTGTGGCTATTACATCTGAGATATCGGGGGGCAATGTCCGTTTCCATGCTCTTGCTATTGTAAGTTTCATAGCAGCAAAGATGAAGATGACCAGTTTAGATTGCGGGGCAGGTAAGTTGGTTGGAAAAATATGGAAGAGGGCTACCTCAGGTCTTTGTGGTAGAGACAGCCCAGCTTCTTCGCATAAGTGGAACACCTTATTCCAGTAAGGCCCCAATGCAGGGCAACTCCACCAAAATGTGAAGGTCAGAGTCTCTGTCACCACATTTGCGCCAGCATAGAGGAGATAGTAGCGGGAACATCTGCAATAACCTAACAGGTGTGTAGTACCATCTAAGGAGTATTTTCATATGTGATTCAATAGTGTTTGCACAATGTATTTTTTTTTCGTAATTGTTATAGCACAATGTAAGTCCTTATCAGTAATGGTCCTAGACAAGTCAAATTCCCAGGCCTTAAGTTGCCAAATTCTGTCAGAGTTGGTAGATGTCTGAATCATAGTGTAATGGTATGATAGGGTTTTGGGGATCTTTGTCTTTAGTTTCCATAGTTTTTCCCAAGTGGTTAGGGGCTGGCATTAAGATTTGGGGAAGCCCCATGATAGTAAAAAATTGTGTAGTCTAGAGTATTCAAACAGGATCCAAGATGGTGGATCTGGTATTATGGAGCCTATTCTCTGTTGCAGGGTTAGTGTTTCCGAAGAATAGAGTTGTAAGACATGGTACAGGTCCCATTTTTTCCATTGCATGGTATGCATGTCTGGTAATATAGCTAGCAAGCCGGGGATTGAATGTAGCGGGGAAGGATGTGGTGCCATTTCTGAGAGGTGCCTAAGAGATTGCCATAATTTTAAGTTGTCCCTAATAATGGCATCACTGATCCCCAGTCCATCCAGGCGATAAGCTGGGATCCAAGGAAGATCTTCCAATCTAAGCCCCATAGGTAGGCTAGATATTTCAACATCCCTCCACCTCTGCGGTTCTCCTTTGTCTGCCCATGCGGAGATGTGTGTCAATCTAGAGGCCTCATAGTAGCCTTGGATAGTGGGCATGGCAACACCACCTTGACCAAACCGTTTCTGTAGTATTTTCAATGCTGTTTGGGGTCTGGAGGAGCCCCAGACATATCCCAGGAAGAGAGATTGAAGTTCACAGAGTAGCATCTTAGGGACATTTAGAGGCAGGCATCTAAAGTAATAGAGAACCTTGGGAAGGATAGACATTTTGAGCGACGCAACGCAACCCAACCATGAAACTTCCTTAAAGTTCCAGGATTTCATCAGTGTTGAAACCTCTTGTAGTACATTATTATAATTTCTATGAACAACTAGTTTAAGGTCAGGTCCTAATTGCATTCCCAAGTGTCGAATAGTATCTTGTGACCACTGAAGGGAGTACAACATTTGCAGAATATCCAATTCAAATGCTGGAATATGGATAGGTAATGCTTCAGTTTTAAGAAGGATTGATTTTATAGTAGCTGTACTTTCCAAAGTCGGCTATGTCAAATAACGTGGGTAATGATCCCAATGGGTTAGTCAAAAAAGTGTGACATCATCGGCGAAGAGAGCAATTTTCTAACCTTTCTCGCCCAGCAGTATCCCCCAAACCATCTGAGAATTGCGAATGGACTGTGCTAAAGGCTCAATGGCCAAGACAAAGATTAGGGGTGACAGAGGGCACCCCTGTCTAATACCATTGGTAATCAAGAACTCTGGGGAGGAGAATCCGAGCCCTTTGACCACAACTGAGGTGCCTGTATAGAGCGCCTGGATTGCCGCAACTACTTCACATGGGAAATTAAACTGAAACAGAACCTGCCACAGATAATCCCATCTGACCCTGTCTAACGCCTTTTCTGCGTCTAGAGACAGGGACAGCATAGGACATCTCAGCCTGAAGGCCTCTGAAAAAACATTAAGTACTCTCCGGGTATTGTCAGGGCCCTCCCTACCAAACGTGAACCCTACCTGATCAGGGTGTATGAGCTTTGGAAGCAGTAGTCTAAGACGGTTTGCCCAAAGTTTGGCATATAATTTGGCATCCGCAGTGATTAGTGAGATTGGCCTATAGCTGCTACATTGGGAGGGATCCTTATTAGGTTTTGGTATAGGTAGGATAATCGCCTGTAGAAACTCTTTTCTCAGTGAGCCTGTTTCCCGTGCCTCAGTGAAAACTTTTAAGAGAAAGTTACTTAAATCTGTCCTAAAAAGTTTATAAAAAGCTGCCGGGAATCCATCCGGACCCGTGTGCTAAATGGCTAACAAAAGTTCAGTCAGTGTGAACGGGGTATTAAGTTTTTCTCTAGCTGTTGCGGAGAGAGATGGTAGATTGAGTTTATTTTAAAAAGAGGCTATAGATTGGACTGAGGCTTCAGTTTTCGCCATAGAAGATTTGAGGTTATAGAGCTTGGAGTAGTACTCAGCGAATGTTTCTCCAATCTCTTTAGGCGAGTTAGCTACCCCTTTACCCCGTGCCAAAGTCAGGATTCTGGCCGCGGCAGTTCTGCCACGAAGTTTACGAGCCAGTAAAGTAGAGGTTTTGTTTCCCTGATAGTACATCAAGTGTTTGAAACGGGAGTATGCATCTCAAACTCTTTCTAACTCCCTGTCTGTCAGTTGGGTTCTCAACCTTTTGATTTTGTCAGCTAGCTGTGGGGAAGGTGAGGATTTGTTTATCAGTTCTTTAGCTCTCAAGGTAGCAACTAGTAGCCCCAGTGGGGCACCCATCTGGGTCCGAGTAGCAGCTTGTTTCTTAATACAAATACCTCTGATGTAGGCATTAAAGCGAGGCACAAATCATTTTATGCGGCATCTGAGGGGTTTCATTTATCACTATAAACTCTGCAATGGAGGTTTGAAGAGAAGCTCTGAATTCCTGACTATGTAGTAGCTGTCTCGGGAATTTCCAGCCCGGTCTAGATGTTTTGGCCAAGTCAGTGAAAAGAGTGAATAGTAGAATGTCATGATCTGAGCAAGAACAGATCTGTATGTGTGAGGTGACTACTTTATTAAGTGTCCAGGAGTCGGTGAATAGATAATCCAGTCTAGAGTACGAGTTGTGCGGTTTGGAAAAGTATGTGTAATCCTTCTCATTGTGGTGTTGGGCAAGCCATATATCGTATAAATTATATTGTGTTATATGCTGTCGGAATTTGGTAGCTGTGTTTATAGTGTAGGCATCAATTTCTTTGCCTGTCTCAACATTTTTGTCTACTAATAGATCCCATATCATATTACAATCTCCTCCCAAGATTACAGTACTTAGCCGAGAAAACATCTATTAATGTTGGTCATAATTAACTGATATTATCATGACATTTAACAATATAAAATTGTGTCCTAAGTGTATTGAAAAACCTTTTTGATGGTTTAGGATAAATAACAGCGGGATATTGGACAGTGGTATAATTAAATACACAATACTGTACCTAGTGTGGGGGTGTAGCTTCAAAGTAGTGTGTGCGGCTTTAATTGAAACCTTTAATTGATATTCCTTCCTTTTTGGTTCATGTTCGGAGATGCCAGAGGTCTGATTCATAGCTAGGCTCTATTTCTAGAGGGCCCTAGCCGCTGTAATAATAGCCATTATTGTTTGACCCCAGTGGACCTACACTAGGCTGTAACTACCGTTGATGCAGCCAATTCACGCAAGGTACCCTCAATATCCACTTCTCCTTGCCCAGGAAGATGTAAGTACCTAGCCACTCACTGACAGTAGCTCAGTAACTAGGTATTTGTGCTTTTTTAGTCTGTTTAAACACTATTTTAGGGCTTAGGTACTGGAGCCCCCAGAAACTGCGACTGTCCCGGTCAGGTGTTGGCTCTGCCCCCCTTTAATTTCCTTTTATTGAGAGAATACATGTGTATACATATATCATATTGTCATTACATAGCAATTTTTTCAAGGAAAAATTTCTCTTCATTTATAGATACAGCAATCACTATAAGAAACAGTTCCACTATATCATAAGTTTCTAAAGCCAAAGAAGTAATATATATCGTCCACATGTACATGATATTTATATCTTTCACATGTAACAAACTCATCTTTTATATTTTCCACTTAGAGAAGATTACTCCTCTCAACTATTCCCTAATTTAACAACTATCTAACCTTAAACCTAACCTATAGGAACAAGTTAGCAAACTGGGCTTTATACTCCTTTTCTTTGATAATTACCTTATTCTCTCCTTGTCTATTTAAGCAAACTTGAGGACCCAGCAAAGAGGAAAAAAAAAAAGAAAAAAAAAAGGGGAGAGGAAGGCTAGTTGCCCACTCTCTCCCCCTAATGTCTCCATTCTTCATAAGGGAACACTATGTGATTCCACTCCCCTCGCAGGGAGTCTTCTACAATGATACTAGTGTGTTGAAATGGCGAGAAAACCTGCTTTTGGACTTTTAACTCAAATGTTAAAATTAATCTATGCCATTTAATAAGTTTAGCCTGTTACAGACATCTACTCTAACGTCAATTTGCTCCACAAACAATTGCGCCTTCAGCATATTGTGAAGGTAGGCCACAGTAGGTCGTGTAGTTTCAGTCCAATGTTTAAGTATACATTTCCTTGCTAAAAGAATTATCAGAGTCAATTCTGAGTCGTATTGTCTGTACTGCTTGTCCCAATTCAGGAACAATGCATCATTAGGTCTAAAAATAATCGGGATATTCATCTTTTTGTTAATCCAGTATTGTATTTGGTTCCAGAACTGCCTTACCATTGGGCAGTCCCAGATACAGTGCAACAGGCCAGGGGACTCTACAGAGTATTTGGAGCATTTGTTAGGCCAATCAGAGACCCATTTAGCCAATCTTCTAGGGGTTAGGTAGGCCTTGTGTAAGAACCTGGTTTGGATTTATCTCAGATTAGCAGATAGAGTGGGCTTTCCTAACCTTTTCTAGACCCTCCTGGGCCTCCTCCCATGTAGTTCCCCCAGACCCCCTCCTTTTCCCATCCTGTCAAGTAGGTCGGCTGTAATTGCAGCAGTCGCTTTTGCAAGAAGGTTTGGTATATTTCTGATAGAGAGAATCTACCCATTTTGAAAAGGGATTGAGTGAGTCGGAAGGGCGATCCCTCCCAAAAATCTGGTCAATGCACCCACATAGTAATGAACCTGTAAATAGGCATAAAAGTGATTATTTTGGAGGTTGTACTCTCTTTGTAGCAAGGAAAAAGACTTTAGAGAATGGGTTAATGACTCCATTAGCGAGCCGACATTCTTCAAACCTATTTTCTCCCATTGCATAAAAGGTTTCGTATCTATACCCGCCGGAAAATCCGGGATTACCGCTGAGAGGAAGAAAGGTGGAACTGTGACACCATTTTTTTAAAATCTATGGGCTTGATACCAAGCTCTCATCGGGTCACGATATAGGAGATTCAAACCTACCAGTTTAGCTGCCCCTGAATTTAAAGATTTCACATCATTTTTAGTAAGCAATAAAGGCAGAATAAGCAATGGGTACAGGAGGCAAGGTAGAATCACCATCTTCAGTAGACTGACCCTAACGATATGGGAAGAGACTTCCAGTTCCTCATCAGACTACATAGTTTGAAACACAGGGGCGTCAAGTTAGTAAAATACAGTTTGTTGGGGTTTATATGAATCTGAATACCAATATAAAAGTTATCATCTGATTTGCTATTGCAAACAAATAGTCATGGTCTCGTTTGTTATGTTTATGTAGCCACAGGATCTCGAACTTCTGCATGTTGGCCTTATATACTGAGAAGGATCCAAAATCCTGTTGCATCCTCAAAATGGATGGAATGCGAGTCTTGGGTTCCTGGATGAACAGCATCATATCATACGCATATAATGCCAGATGTTGGGGGTCTCCTGCGACATCTATACCTGTGAACACTTAACGTAATTTATTAGCTATGGGCTCTAGGGCGACAGGGGACATCCCTGCCTCGTACCTTGTTGCAAAGCAACATCAGAAGAGAATAAGTTAGACACACATATATTGGCAATTGGTGAAGAGTAAAGATTCTCAATAAATGAGAGGAAAGAACCTGATAGATTGAATTTGGTCATAGTGTGAAAGAGGTGCCTCATTCAACCCTATCAAAGGCCTTCTCTGCTCCTTGTATTGAAGTATCTGCAGTACCCGGCGCACATTCACCACTGACGATCTCGCAAGCATAAAACCAGTCTGATCTTCATGAATCAGATCTGGCAAGATAAATTTAAAGGCGCTCTGCCAGAAGTTTTGTTAGAATTTTTTAGTCTGAGTTTAATAACAAGATCGGCCTATACGATTCTGGGAGAAGAGTGTCCTTTCCCGCTTTAGAGATAAGAGTAATGTACGCAGCCGAAAGCGTCTTAGCCCGTTTATCAGCATTGGAGAAATAGCCCGAGTAGAGGTCCGTGAGCCCTGGGATGACTTGCGGCTTCAACATTCTATAAAATTATATGGGCAGCCCATCAGGGCCCCCGCTTTACCCAAGGCTAAGGACATAATCGTCTTATCTACCTCTTCCCTAGTGATAGGTGCGTTAAGCTTGTCCAATTGCTCGTCCGAGACTCGCGGCAGTTCAATGGAGTCCCAAAACTCCCGCAAGGCTTCCTCTGAGCCAGAGGAAAATATACGATTGAATATATGTGTACATTAGTAATGCGCTAGCCACAGATAGGAGATATCAAACCCTTCTAAAGAACAGGAGACACAATATAAAGAGATAGTGCCTAATACTTTGGCTTTTTAAAGAGGCATTGTTTTATCCTGCAAACAAAACATCCACTAGTACGCCTTAAAGACATATCAAAGTGTAAGCGGATGAAGTCTCTATAAAAGTGGCTATAGATCAAGTTTCACTTTAATTTTAATGGTGGTACGCTGTTTTAAAGTTATGAATATACTTTCACTACGAATATTGGTTGATGGCATATAATATCTACTAAGGTGACCTATGTACATTTATCATCAAGTGTTCTGTAAAATCTGTGTTTGTTTATTTAGGTGGTCTATGTACGCACGTCACTGATTAATTAATTGGTCATTTGAATTCTGATATATACTCCATAATTCACTACATTTTACTCTGTATTTTTATTGCATTGAAATTGCATTTAAATTATATATAGGAGTATAGTTTTTTTTATAGTATAGTTATAATTATATATAGTTTTTTTTATACTATGGGAGATGTCCCAATTTAGTGTTTGAGTTTAAATTGTTTTAACTGTAGACCTTTGGTAAATAAAAAAGGTTTTTTAAAAATAGATATTGCGAATTTATTGTTGGGGTTGTTGTAATATTGTATACATAGACATATCCGTCTTCAACATCTCTGTGATATCTTTAGCGCCATCTAATCATATTTCCACTTTCATAATTCCTCTGAGCCAGGCTGACTGATGGTGTATAACTTGGTGTAGTAAGAGGCGAATGCCTCAGCAATATGTTTGGAGTCCTTGACAAGTTCCCCCCTATCTTAAAGTGCGGCAATAAACTGCGTAGACATTTTTAGGTTGACCAAGGAAGCTAATAATCTGCCCGACTTGTCTCTGTATCTATAGTACCTGCCCCTAGTTCTGAAAAGTGTTTGTGAGGCTTGATAAGCCAGAAGCGCATCATACTCTTTGTAGCAATATACTTTTAATGGTGAAGCCATGTGGGAGCATTCTGATACGTTAGATAGGAAGCAGCCAGGTCGTCCCTCAACCTTTCCAACCTTTCTGTATGTGTATTTTTTTTCTACGAGACAAAAAAGCTAAAATGTTTCCCGTAAGTACCACCTTTGCAGTTTGCCAAAAAAGCTCTGGGGTCAGCAAATGTTGCACATTATTAACCTGAAAATCATCCCAGCACTCCACCATGTACTGCTGAAATTCCTGAGATGTAACAAGGTACTGTGGGAATCTAAGAGTTTGTCGGTTACCCAAGGGTGCTAAAGTGTCTAGAAAAAGTCCCATGGGCGTATGATCAGAGACAATCACCTCCCCTATCTTAGCCTCTATAATTTGGGGGGGGGGGATCAAGGAGTTAGAGGTCAGAAACCAATCAATGTTAGACATGGTGGGCGAGGCCCGGGAGACACAGGTATAGTCTTTGCCATCTGGGTTCAGTTTACACCATATGTCTATCACACCCAATGAGGATGTCAGAGTCTGAAAAACTTCTAATTCAAATTTGTTGCTAACCTTAGGTTGAGGTCCACCACTACATCTACTGGTGTCACTGAACCTGTCACACTGTGGATTGAGGATTAGATTGAAGTCACCTCCAATGATAATGGCAGTATCCAAAAAGGGGGTCAGAATTCTAATTAAGTCTTCCCAAAATGCTTTGCATTTCTGATTAGGCGCATAGATATTGCACATTGTATAGGTTCTGTCAGCAATTTTGGCTTGAACTATGATGTATCGTCCCTTTGGGTCACTTACAACCATCATTTCCTCAATATCTAGTTTTTTCCCCTGAATAATATAGCCACCCCCCTGCTGGCACTTTTGTAAGAGACAAACAACTCTCCCCACCCAGTCCCTCTTCAGTTTGGCGTCAGGTGCGTCTCCTTCAGGAACGCAATATCTGCTCCTCTCCTCAATTGCGTAAGAATGGTTTTCATCTTGATGGGCGAATGTATTCCCCCCACGTTCCAAGAGTAGATACTACATTTTAATATCCACTATGATACAATATGCATGGGAGAAAAAAAACACAAAAAAAACACACACCTCAATGCTGGATCCTCTAGGCCAAAAACTTCCAAGCAATTTAGTCTGAAAAGTAAAATTAACAGAAAAATTGTTAGGTGAATACAAACACTTGTCAGTGCTCAAAGTGATCCCATATCAAGATAATTCCCTCATTTCACATTTCTCATTGACAGTTAGGAGCGAAATAGGTTGTGTAACCTGAATAAACTTTTTAAACCTAGGTTTCCATAGCTCAGTCATAATTAGTAACCCAGTTAGTAAACATAAATAGCGGCCCAGTAAGGTACAGCTGTGGGGTGTTCTCCAATGATAAATCACCCCTAGGTAAGTTAATCTGAAGAAATAAAAACATTAGCAAGGAACTTTAAACATAGCTTAATGCTCCAAAAGAACATCTATCCGGGTCCTTTTCCCACATTTCACATTGAAATATAGGAGCAGAGTATAACAAACATAAATAACGCTCATATAAGGCAGAACTGTGGGGAGCCCCCCATTTAGGATGGGATATCATCCCCATCATGGCTGTTAAAGCCATTACTTAAGCTGTAGTGTAGAAATCATAATTATCCTTAACACCATACAATCCATCAGCCCTCCCCCCTCTGGAGTCACCTGGGCTCCTAGATCCATTTTCTGCATCTAAGTATTCTTGCGCTGTTTGTTGGGAATCATAGTGAGGAGAATTCTCTATTCCTTCTCATCAAATCCACCAAGCAATCCTGGAACAACAGAATTCTAGAATTTTCATAACTCAGGGCCTCCACCTTCCTATATGCCCTGAGGAATTTGATCATGACTGTGCGGGCTTGTGCATTATGGTCCATAGCGGATCTATCTGGGCCTACTCTGTGTGCCCTCTCTACACTGCCCAGCAGGATTTCGGGTGAATATTTAATAAAGAGGGGAGGGTGATCTCAACAAATTTCAGGATATCAGCTGATTTCACAGATTCAGGCAACCCTAGTAAGCGAACATTGTTCTGCCTCGATCGATTTTCGAGGCCATAAATTTTTTCTTGCAGCGCTAAGGAGTGTTTCTCTAAGGACTCAATTTTGACAATGCTGACATTTTTTGTGTCTTCGAGATCAGAGATCCTAGTCTCCGCCTCTGTTACCCTTGTTGAGAATTGTTTAACGTCTTCTGCCAGGGTGTCTACCCCCTTTTGGAGGTTCACTATTTTGGGCGAGATTTGCTTAACAATAGGGTGTGGGTCTAAGATATGGCCCCTCCTGTGGGGACTCCTAAGATGGTGCCTGACTAACAGCGTCTGATCCAAGTTTGGCCCTGCGGTCAGCATTTTTTTTTTTAATAACTTTATTTATATAATTACTGGCTCCACCACAACATGGGAACAGTATACAGAAGGTCACTATTACATAAACACAAGTTGAAAAGCAAATGCTGCTAACAGCAAGATTGGTTCCACATTGCTACAGAGTCCAGCATCATTTTCTATTATAACAAACATTAACTTAACACATAACAAGAGAGAGAAATCTCCTAACCAAACCCTCCACTCCAGGGGATAGAGGTGGGGGGGAGGGGGAGGTACTCGCACCCCGGCACACAGGTGAAGAAAAGGCAAGTGTGACAAGGTCAGATGAGGCCTAAGCACAAAAGAGAGATAAGGCATAGCTCTCAAGATGTGGAGGGTGGGGGAGGGAGACACCATCTGCCATGGAGGTTTTCTTCCAACATGAACAAAGAGTTACGGAAGGGGTAGATTATCCTATTATGCATCTGTGGGGGTACATGTAGGAGATAGGGTTCCCATTTATGTATAAAGACTTTAATTCTTTTCTCTAAATCCCCCTGTACATCTGAATGTTCAATAAGCACTTGGTTATGTATGGCATGTAGGAGCTTTCTAAAGGGGGGGGGCTTGCTAGACACCCAGAATTGCAAAATCAGTCTCCTAGCAAGGAGTATAACAGAGTAGAGGAATTTTCGGTGTTTCAATGTAACCTCGAAGTCATGTAAGAATATGATGTTGGTAGACGTCAAGGCTACTCTATCTCCCCAAACCTTTTGTAACCAGTAGCTAAGTTTACCCCACAGTCCAACAAGTTTTGGGCAGTCCCAAAGGAGGTGTATAATGTCAGGGGACGGGAAAGAACACTTACTACAGCTGTCGACTGCCTGTGGCATCATCTTAGCTCGAAGCTTCGGGAGGATGTATGCCTGGTGGAGAAGTTTAGTGTGGGCTTCCCTCGAATACGCTGAGAGAGTGGCCGTGTGGACCTTGGAGAAGCTATCAGTTAGGTCAGGCATGGTGATGGATATTGTCCTTGTTCCCTGCCATTTGTCATGTATTGTCTGTAGGGCCTGTTGTTCCAAATGGGTCACTATCTCGTTGTATATATTGGTAATTGAGTGTGAGCCTCGTAGCGTGATGTGGTATAACCTATCTATACAGGAACTAGTGTTTGTGAGCTGGTTAGTAGTAATGAGGGCCTTAACATAGTGTCTACATTGGAAATAGGCAAACATAGTGCCCGGTGGAATGTTGTATGTCTCTCTCAGAGCCTGGAAAGGTAAAATTTGAAGTGTAGTGGGGTTAATAAGTTGCGCGATAGATGTCAGCCCAAGGGTCTCCCATATTTGGAAGGCCCGTGTAGTGTATCCCGGGATGAATTTGGGGTTCCCTTGGAGAGGTAAATACTTGGTGGTCTCATGATCAATTTTCCAGAATCTGCACATTCTGTGCCACGCTCTGAGGGGGTCCCGAAAGAGTATGTTTTGAGAGATGTGGGAGGGGAGAGACGACAGCCTAGCATGTGGCAGATAAGCTGCGTTGAGAGGTGCAATTAAATAGAGTTCTACAGCGGGGCTGAAGTAGGTAGATCTGGCAAGCCACCCTATGGTCAGTTTAGCCAGCGTCGCCCAATTATACCATTGGATATTGGGAAACTTGAGGCCTCCCGCATTCACTGACATGGATAGTTTAGTTTTACTAATCCTATGTTTCTTCTGGCTCCAAACAAATGAAGCAAATGTAGCAGAAATGTTTTGAATGTCTTTGTTGTGGAGCAGGAGAGGGAGCATCTGCAAGGGGTATAAAATTTTAGGAAGGATGATCATTTTAAGGAGGTGAATTCTACCATGTAAAGTTAAAAGGGAGCCCCCGCCAACCCCTGATAAGAGCCTGGGTACTAGTTATGACTTTGGGAATATTGAGGTTGTAGAGGCGCATAGGGTCAACATGGAGCTGGATGCCTAAATATTTAAAGGACCCAGTTGTGACATGTACATTCGTGTCGCTGAGTGTGTTATTTTTATTATTTTGGAGCCATGTCACTTCCGATTTGTCAATATTTATTTTATAGCCAGTGAATCTACCAAAGGTTGACAGGATGTCCAACAATTTAGGTATGTTAATGACAGGATCGCTTACATATAGTAGCAAGTCATCTGCAAAGAGAGACAAGTGTAGGAGTTGTGAGTGGATCCGAAGGCCAGCACAATGTTGGTGTATGTAACAGGCTAATGGCTCAATTGCCAGATCGAATAGGAGCGGGGACAGTGGGCAACCTTGCCTAGTTCCCCTACCCAGCTCGAAGGAAGAAGACAAACCGTTATTTATGACTATGGATGCCGAGGGAGAGTCGTAAAGTCTTTGTATGACCTCAAGGAAATGCCCTGTTATTCTAAATTTTGCCAGCGCTGTATAGAGATGATCCCATTCCACCCTGTCAAACGCCTTTTCAGCGTCTACAGCAAGAAGGCAAGCGTCAGGCAGTGGGGTATCTATGGAGGATGTCTGGGCTCTGTGATAGTGGTCGATGACCGCAAGCGTTTTCCTCAAATTGAGTACTGAGGAACGATGCTTGAAGAAGCCTGTTTGATCGGGGTATACCAGAAAGTGGAGGACTTCTGCCAACCTGTTAGCCAGAATTTTAGTTAGTAATTTATAATCTCCATTTAGTAAGGAGATCGGCCTGTAAGAGGAGGGCACCGTGGGGTCTCTATCGGGTTTGAGTATTACACAGATGTTCGCATCAGAAAATCTGGAGTCAGGGACAGAGGCCCCAGAAAGGTACTCAGAGAAAAGGGTCGCCAAAGTAGGGGCTATGTCAGGAGCTAAAATTTTGTAGTACTCTGTGGGGAGACCATCAGGTCCCGCCGCTTTGCCAAGTTTAATGCGTTTAATGGTGTCTATCACCTCCCGTGGCTGAATGGGGGGGCATTGAGAGAGGGCAGTTGATCCTGCGTCAAGGTAGGGACACCTACATCGTTCCAGAATGAGCATTTGTCAGGTTCTGAGATCTCTTGCTTAGAGTACAGGTTGGTGTAGTAAGAGACGAATTCTCACATAATTGCTGGGGTGTCAGTGCATAGCTTTCCTCCAACAGCCAGCGCTGGGATATATGTTTTAGGTGTAACCACTCTGACCATGGAGGCCATGGTTCTACCAGCCTTGTTTCCGTACCTGTAAAACTTCCCCTGCCTGTGGATAGCATACGCGTTGTCTATCATTTGAATATGTGTATCTCTCTCCGTTTTAAGGTCGTAGTACTGCTGTCTAGTTTGAGGTGTGGGATGGGAGAGATAGTTGTTGTACGCTGTTGCAAGATTTGTCAACATCGCGTCTGTGATCTTTTTGCTCTTGCGGTTGTGATGTGAAGTATATGCTGTAATTCTCCCTCTCATAACAGCCTTTGAGGCATGCCAAAAGAGGTCTGAACTGTCCCTGTGTTGTGCGTTGTCTGCATTGTAGTCTATCCAGAAAGAGCGTAGTTGTTGCCGAAAGTCAGCATTATTGTAAAGGAAAGAGGGGAATCGCCAAGTTTTCTGTAGGTTAGTTGGTGGAGTGAAGTCTAAAAGGAGCAGAATAGGTGCGTGGTCTGAGATGGTCACAGGAAAGATCTTAGTGAGAGGGATATGTGGTGTGAGGACGGGAGCTGTCAGGAAATAGTCAATCCTAGACATAGTATGATGCGTTTTTGAAATACAGGTATAGTCTTTGTCTGTTGGGTTGCGCAATCTCCACAAGTCCACCAATACTAAGTCAGTTTTGAATCTATCAGTAAGTTTTACCTCAGCTTTCTGTCTGCGTGATGCGGTTCGTAGGGGCGGTCCAGTCAAGACTTCCACAAATCTGTCAAGCGGCAAGAGTTGCGTCATGTTAAAGTCGCCCCCTGCGATTATTGGAAGCTCACTCCTTCTCGCTAAGCAAAGTTGTAAGTGTTGCCAAAAGTGAGGCGAAAGATTATTCGGGCCATATACGTTACAGAGTAGATATGATTTTGATGCGATACACAGAGTGGTAATTATGTAGCGTCCCCTAGCATCTAACTGTATGTCTTTGAGGGTGACAGGAAGTCCTTTTCTAATAAAAATAGCTACTCCTCTCTTCCGTCCCTCCGTGGGCGTGCTAACAACCTGCCCCACCCATCTGGTTTTGAGCTTGTCATGTTCCTCTTGAGTTAAACGAGTCTCTTGTAGGAGAGCTATGTCAGCATGTATGGAGTTTAAGAAGTGCAGTATTTTACTGCGTTTAGCGGGGGATGTAATGCCCCCCACGTTCCACGAGACTATGTTACATCGTACTGCCATAAGATATATAGTAAAGGAGAGGTTGGTTTGGGCATGGTGGGATGTCTAAGGGAGAAGGGGAGCAGGGAGGCGGTGTCTCTCTCCCATGCTGCCAGGTAGTGGGGAAGTATGCCGGGAAGTCTAGTAATGTGTGCCAGGGTGCAGTACTTACATAAACAGGAAGGCGGGAGAAACCAGGGCAACAGCTCACGAGACCACCAAAGCTCCAATATTCTCCGCAGTTGGTGACCCCCGGAGTGGAGGCAAAAATTCTGATGGAGGCAGAGAGAGGAAAACATCAACAGGGCACAAAACCACATTCCCAAACCCTCCCCAGATCCCCATCCCATTCCACCGGTGCTGTCAGTCACTTTGCCCATGTGGGAAGGAGAGATCAAGGCCATATCTCGGTAATTGCTTTTGAGTGGAGCACCGGGGGAATGGTGGACATACAGCAGTAAAAATGTAGTTAATGACATACAGATATAGAAAAGTAATATCCAAACCCAACATTTCAAAGCACATAGTTCAGGGGTATTGCCGTTATCATGGTCTATAGCTAGGCATGGGCCAGATGGAGTACAGGGCATAGGGGCTGTAGCTGGTTTAGGAGGGGAGCCTTTATCTGGAGCAAAGTGTGGCAGGCCTCCATCAGTTTTAGTTGTACCCACGTAAGGGGGTGGATATATGCTATATTTAGGGCCCCAGACCACAGAATTTAGAGATATAGGAAATGGAACAATGGAAACAATAACAGTTTTTATAACCTGCAAGAACATAAAATAACAGTTAACATGAGAGATCTCAACCATTAATAATGCGAATACAGTCTCAGCAGGGATCACCACCTCGACCAAGCAGCCTAAAAAGACTGCAGCAGGGGTATGCTGCTGCAGTGCTAGGTACAGTAGCCAATAGATCAAAATCTTCTGAGGAAGAGCATCTCTCACTTGGTCCGCCTCTAGAGCTTTTCCCAAGGCGAAAAATATCCCACTTCCTTGAACTCTCATATGAAGACAAAGGAAGAGGAAAAAAAGGTGCAAGAAATCTGGTCGCCCAAAGTCAGTGCACTTCATCTTGCATGTCCTTGTCTAGGAATGTTTGCAGTTCCTTTGGATTGTTAAAGTATTTAGGCCCAGTAGGTGTCTGTAGCCTTAACTTAGCCGGATACAGTAGCGTAGCTTGCTTCCCTTCCTTGTGTAGCCTAGAGCAGAGTGGGGCAAAGTCTCTTCGCATCTTGGACACTTCTGTAGAGAAGTCCTGAAAAATCAGGAGTTGTTTTCCTTCAAATTGTAATTGTCCAGTGTGGGCCCGGTATGCTCTCAACAGAGCCAATTTTTCCTGGTAATTCAGGCATTTGAAAATTACCTGACGTGGGCGAGAGTTCAGTGTTTCAAGTCCCTTGTCCGGGCCCAGGCGGTGTGCACGCTCCACGTCTAAGGGTAGTTGGTCTGCATTCATCTTTAGAAGCTTGGGCAGGGTTAAAGCAGTGAATTCCAGCAGATCATTGCTTTTTATCGTTTCCGGGACCCCCATTACCCGCAGATTGTTCCTGCGACTTCTATTTTCAAGGTCATCTACTTTCTCCTGCAGCGCTCGATTCTGTCGCTGAAGTTGTCTTACTGAGGTAGATGTAGACGCCTGCATATCCTCCACATCAGAGATGCGTTGCTCAGCGTGCGTGAGCCTAGTTGAAAATTGGCGCACTTCGCTAGTGAGTGTGTCAACACCAGCCTGGAGAGTCTCCATTTTGGGGAGGAAGAAGGATATAAGCTCCTGAAGTAGTGCCGACGAGTCTGTCGTGATGACATATGAGGCCCTAGGGGAGGGCGGAGGGTCAGAGTGTAGATCTGTTGCTGGCCGCTTCTTCTCTGTATGCTTGCCTCTGGAAGTCATTATTTCCGCAGCCTTGCTGGTAAGAGGCGCGAAATAATGGTCAAGCTTCATACAAACAATGTGCTGATAGTTACAGAGTTCAGATGGTAATTGCTAGTTAAAACTGTATATTTCCTCTAGGTGGCAGTGCAGGACAGCAAATGTTGATGGCAGGGAGAGTCTCAGAGAAAAGTGGCAGAGGTTATTCTCCAGAACCTCACAATTGAGTTGTGTAGATAGAAAGATTCCACCCAGAGGTGTTGTAAACGGTAAATACCAATCCAAGAAGATAATGAGAGAGCAAAAACAAATAAAACATTAAGCAGAGTAGAATGTTGAGCTGGTACAAGAGTTCGCAGCATAAGCACAGGCAGTAAGCTCCTATTCTGTAGCTCTACAACCCCCTCAGCAAGGTGAGAGTTTCACAGGAGGCTAATAAGCAGATCAGGGCAGCAGCATGGTGCTGCACTGTGCATTACCAGCCCTATTAAAGAATATATCTCCCAATGGCTGTGCAGGGATTTAAAGGGTGAGAGTGTTCAGAAGGTCACTGCAGGGATGGCTGTATGCTGTGAACAGAGAGATATGTAGTAGCGGGTTCCCCCGTGGCAGCTCTTATGTGCAGGGCTATGGAATGGTTCCCAATTTAGCTTTCTTGCTAGGGATAGCGATGTGAGATGCAGCAGTTCAGTGTTCCCTAAGCTACACAAGCCTGCTCCCTCCTCAAACACAGTCTCTATTTCACCCCGTGTAATGCTCGTTTGAGTGGATGAGCGTTGCCCTTATATATGGGCCTTTGTATACTTTTGCGGCCACCTCACCCTTACCGCTCCTCTGTAGTGCCGGGTATGTCCTCCGGTGCCTTTGTCCTGTCCAGCGTAGCAGCTGAGGGATGAGGGCCTCAGGCCAAGATGGCGCCTGAACTTTGTGCTCCGTTGTGCACCACTAATGTTCTGGGGGCAAGGGCGGTGTAATAGCCCTTCACACGGTGTCGCCAGCTGAGGTAGGTTACCAGAGTGTCCCAGCAAGGCAATCTTGTGTGGGATTTAGACTGGCAGCAAACTTTCGGCCGTTTTAGGGAGCTGGATATGCGGAGCTCCTTTCGTTTGCTGTCAGCCCGTTGCTCCGCCCACCGGAAGTCCGCGGTCAGCATTTTTATTGCGGTCCGCCATTGGAGTTTGAATGAGATATTTCTCCATACACAGAAAAATTGGGCGTTAGTATAATAGGGGTATCAGATATACATAAATTCTGTTTAGTAAAACACAATGTCATTAACCACCACCCAGGCAAGGTATATCTGCACCAAGTGTAATATACCCCATTAAAGAATACCACTTACTCTGTAAATGAGAGCATGAAATCAGTTAAACAAACATTGTACAGGCAGGCAACTTAAAAGTACAGAGCATATCCCATATGAGACAGAGACCAATTACACTACAATGTTCTCTCACATCACAGTTGCAGAATACATATGGTGTACATTCATCAGCAAGAGTCCAGAATAAAAGTGTGCAAGGCAAATGTGTATACACCTCTCTCTGAGGGATCAGGAAAATGTGCTCTCGCAGCAGCACAACAACAGGTATAGCAAAAGACAGGCAACGGAGCTGTATCAAAAGGGGTTAGCTTCACCGTATACCCTCAGCTGGAAAGTTCTTGCGTGAAAATAAAAAGGAGAAAACTGCAGCATCTGGGCCTGTGCTGCAGATTTATGCTGTTAATAGACAGCTACAATATTTCCCCAAATGATCTTGCAGAGTCTTATAATGTGTCAATAATTGCAGCAATCCCCAATGTAGGCTCCATGGGATATCCCACATGCACATGTGTATAGACCCTTTATATCCCTCCAGGCCTCTGTGTCTAGCTTAGGGTTTCACACACTGACATGGCCTCTGTAAATGTTTCTGGCAGCGGAGGGCAAGCGAGCCGTATCGTGTCAAGATAATATAGTGCCTTACCAGTCTCCGTTGACCGGTTTGCCTCCTTAATTATAGCTGTAATGCTGTTTGACAGGCTCCTTTGATGAGGCAGGGTCAGCTGAATCCGATGCGCGCTAAAATGGTGCTTGAGTTTTCGTGCCTTCCTTCCTGAGCCCCTCCGGTCGGTTCAATCCATAACTGCCTAATGACAGTCAGCCAAAATACTCGCCGCTCCGTTTAACCACCACCGCTGCCCTTTTCCAGCCTGTAGTCTATCTTCCCAGATCACAACGTGCTCACCTCGCCACGTGTCTCTGCTCCACCAGCGATCCGGTATCAGAGTGTGTTGTCAGCTTCCCCGGAGTGGCAAGGGCGAGTTAGCAGGACCCAGGAGAACCAGTGGTCCACCTCGAGGCAATCACGTTGTCAACACTTGGAAATCGCCTCTGCTCTCCTCCGCTCCCAAATAAGGCCAATTTGGCCACCGCAACCACTGTTTTTGATGCCACTGCGCACTTTTCCTATATGCTGGACTTTGGTGGGGAAAGGATGGTATATTCCAGCTCTACTAGTGCCCAGACACGCTCCCTGTCAAGGGCAAACAAGCTCGGGCTCAGTTTTGCAGTTTTAACTACAATGATTTTTCACAGAGCTCAAAGACTGAGCTGTTGCTGCTTAGCCCGCCCACCGGAAGTCTGTCTTACATCTTTTATAATAAAGATTTAAAGAATATACAACACACACAATCATTACATTTGCATAAAGCAATATGTTAATCTATATACATATATATGCAAAGCCAGCCTATAAATGTAAGCACCTTGAATATAGACTAAAGCTATAAATACTTATTATTAGAGGGTAATGCTGGATATTTGTACACTCGATTGTAGCTGTTTGTTGAATTAAATATTAAACATCTGTCAAGCAGATTCTGCACTTCAACAAACAAAACAGAACCACTTCACAATGTAAGGCAGCTAGAATTTGTGCAACAACAAAAGCTATAATAAAAATCACATTAGTTAAATAATATTTGAGTATTATCCTACTCTGCTATAAATAATGACTTGACTAGCTAGTGTCAGTAAAGCA
>NC_069505.1:191052454-191132454 GCF_027579735.1 Bombina bombina | reverse complement strand
ATACACATACATATATACATATATATATATATATATACATATATACATATATATATATATATATACACATACATACATATATATATACATACATACATACATATATATACACATACATACATATATATATACACACACACATATATATATATATATATATACACACACTTTTTTCCCCATATATTTATTTAATTTGCTGCCCAATGCTGAGTGAATTACCCCCTGTGCTGTGCTAAGTGCTTTGCCGTGTCTCACTGCAGGAAAACAAGGCTACCTGTGGAGCCTATGGACATCTGCAAGCGCCCCCCCATTTTTGTTTTATTTTTTCACTGTTCTATTGTGATTTCCATCTTAATAGGAGGAGAGTCCACTGCTTCATTCATTACTTGTGGGAATTAAGAAACTGGCCACCAGGAGGAGGCAAAGACACCCCAGCCAAAGGTTTAAATAGCTCCCCCACTCCCCTCATCCCCCAGTCATTCTTTGCCTTTCGTCACAGGAGGTTGGCAGAGAAGTGTCGGAAGATTTGGAGTAGTCTCTTGTGGAGGGTAGTGCTCTTTGCAATGTGACTGGACTTTTAAGTAGTCCTGTCAGCCTCTCAGTGAGAGCATGGGTGAAAGAGTCCGGAGATGCAGGGAGTGTCGTCTCTGCAAAACCATCCCAACTCAGATTAAAGCTGCCTGCTTTCTGCTCTCAAGTCCATGTCAGGAATGATGTTACTAACCTGTCACACTTGAAAGGCATAGATTCTGGTAAGATCTTTTCATTTTTTTTTTTTTAATACATGTATGATAACGCTAGAAGACAGGGTCACAGTGTGACTCATTTTATCTGTATCAGACATCCCAACCATCAAAAACTCATTTCAGGGAGGTGGCTTCTCCCGCTACTGTACCGCCAACCCCCCCCCCTCCATCCTAGTTATATATTGGACACCTTGAAACCCTAAATAAGATAGAGACTACTATTACAATCAGGGAGACTCCCTGAACTTCAGGGAGACTTGGGATGTCTGCTGTACAGTATAGACTAAAGTGATTATTGAACAAGGGGGAATAATCTTATATATGTTTATTTAATTTTATGCTGCTTTTATGTGTGAGATGTTATAGGCTCATAGGCTGTTATGGAATATACAGGTTTCACTTTCACTTTGAGAGCCATGCAGCTTACAAGCTTGGTGCGCTTTCTCATAGCAGGGACGGTCCTGCATTGTGCACCATATGATTCTTTCCCTCTTTCCTGTCCGGGTGTCTATCAGAGAGGAGTCCTAACTGTCTGTACTGTCTGGGTCATGGGACGTGGTGAGTGCCACAGCCATTGGGATATAAAGGTGACGTTTTTTTGAATAAAAAAAAAAAAAAGTTTTATTTCTATAGTTCTCCGGTTATTGCACTAGCGATGGAGGATTCTGTTACTTATAGAGGGCATGCCCTCTATTCCTAAATAGTAATTCCTGTTTATAATGTGAGGAGACCTTAGTACCGCCCCCTCAATTATGTTCCATATGCTTTGATAATGTGATAATATCAAACATGTTTAATACCACTGATCCGTCCACCTCTGAGGAGTTGTCGTCCAGTGAGGTGCGTACCCTACATGCTTATCTCTCTACACAAGCAGTTTCCCGTAGCATTGTTGATCCTCCGTCTGGAGGGGGCCATTTTTTCACCAGACATTACTGCGCAGCTCAGGCGGCGTTGTCTGCGGCCTTTAATGCTTTACCTCGCCCTGCTAAGCGCAAGTAAAAGGTTACGTATTGCACTCCTTCCCAGTGTACATCAGATAATTTATTGGATTTAACCGATAGGGTTTTCAGAAGATGAAGTTCTTTCTGAGACTTCAGAGTATGAACATTCTGGGTCAGAGTCTAATGCCTCTAACTTCCGGCTCTGTAGGAACCAGACTTTGAATTTGCGCTTTCTCCTATATGAGGTTTTTTGGCAAATTCAGTGGTCCCAGAGGCCAAATTGCCTGAGGAACCTTTAATTCCTAAATGGGATAGAGTTTGAGGACAGGGTGGTACCTTATCCTTCCCTGCTCCTGTTAGATGGCGAACATATCAAGATTGAATGGGACTGGATGTTCTTCTCTTCTCCCTTTAACAAATCGTTCCCGGCCCTGGACTCTCAATGGTGTGAGGTTCCGTCCCTAAAAAGGATGGCGCTATCTTCACCCTTGCTAAACATATTACTATCACATTTGAGGATAGCTCTTCATTTTAAGAGCCCATGGATAAAGGATGGAAACTCTGTTAAGAAAGTTATTTTCAACATACAGGATATTTGTTTCAACCGGAGGCGACCGTTGCTGGAGAAAATACCTTCTGGTGTGACTCCTTATAGGATTGATCGGGGTGGAGGGATCCCCTCGACGTTACTCAGGAAAGATTTATGGCCTTGAGGATTGCCAATTCTTTTATCAATGATGCTATTAGGTAGCTTATTCGCCTAAATGCTAAGGCTTCAGCTTTTTCTGTTCAGGCCCGTCAGGCTCTGGCTGAAGTCATGGTCTGCGGATTTGACTTCTAAGTCTAGACTTTTTTCCCTCCCCTTTAAGGGAATGATTTTTTCAGTGCCTTCACTCTCCTGTCTTAATGGACAGAAAGGAGGGAAGCTTTTCTGGGGTGTGTACGGGATCTGTTCTTTTAGGAGTTATTGTCCCGGTGCCTATTGCAGGGAGAGGTTTGGGATACTATTCAAACCTTTTCTTGGTTCCAAAGAAGGAGGGAACTTTGTCCGATTTGGACCTGAAGTGCTTAAACAAGTTTTTAAATGTCCCCTCGTTCAAGAGGAAGACAATAGGTCCATTCTTCCCCTCGTTCGAGAAGGGCAGTTCACAACCATGATAGATCTGAAGGATGCTCCCTTCACATACCAATCCTCAAGGACCATTTCTAGTTCTTAGGGGTTTGCGTTTCTGTACCAGCACTTCCAGTTTATTGATCTTCTGTTTGGTCTAGCTGGTGAGCATAACTGCCTTGCAAGTAGGTGACCCGGGTTTGATTCCCGGCCAATGCGGCATTCTCCAAAAAGTTTTACGGAATTTCTCCTCTGTCTTCTTTGATCCCATGGATGGAAGATACATCTAGAGTGTTTTCTTGTATCGAGTACCAGGGTGGAATTCCTGGGTACTACAATAGTCTCCATAGACATGAGAATTTTTCTAATAAACCAGAGACGTCGCATCAACATGTCTTGCCCTCCAGACCTCCTTAAGGCCATCTGTGGCTCGGTGTATGGGGGCGATTGGTCTCATGGTGTCCAGCATAAACATAATTTCCTTTGTCAGGTTTCACCTCAGAGACTGTTGCCACTGCACATGCTGAAGCAGTGGAACGGTGATCATTCAGATCTGGCTCAACAGATTTCTCTGGACAACAGATCGAGAGAAATTGCTGTCTGGTGTTTTTGTCTGGATCCCTTGTTCCAAGGGATGTCCGTCTCAAGATCATCCTGGGTGATTGTGACTACGGTTGCAAGTCTGTCAGGAGGGGGAAGCTGTTTGGGGTGCCAGGAAGGCACAGGGCCTATGGACACAGGAGGAAAAGCTCCTTCCCAAGCGCATTTTGGATCTTTGGGCAATATACAATGCTCTGAAGGCTTGGTCTCTGCTGGGTTCGTCCCAGTTTATCAGATTCCAAATAAGACAATATATCCTTGGTGGCTTACATAAACCACCAGGAGGGAATGAGAATCTCCCTAGCAATGAGGGAAGTATCTCGGATTCTGGAGTGGGTGGAGACCCACATTGGTTCTCTGTCAACTATCCACATTCCGGGTGTGGACATCTGGGAAGCGGATTTCCTCAGCAGACGTCTCATTACCAAGTTAGCCAGATATGGGTCGAGGTACAGGGATCCTAAGGCGAAGCTAACAGATGCAGGGGGCCTTGGAGGTTTAATCTAAATTTATATCTTTTACAGCCATTACCACTACTTCCTAGTGTAGTGGGTCGAATCATGCAGGTGTCAGTGATACCGATTGCTCCATCTTGGCAGCGAAGAATATGGTGTGCGGACTAGTGGGGATGTCGTTATCTCCTCCATGGAAGTTACCTTGTCGCAGGAAACTGCTGACCAAGGTCTCTTTGTTCATCTATGTCTAGATCTCTGACTACGTGGAGATTGCACGCTTATTCCTAGCCAAGAGAGGGTTTCTGAGAGTTATTTTTACTCATTCAAGCTTGTAGCTGGTTTCATCTTTCGTAAGGTATAGAGGACCTACTTATTCTGTTCTCCAGGATGAACTGGAGAAGGGCTTTCTGCAAGTCCCCTGAGGGGACAGATTTCGTCCCTGTCTGTGTTACTGCACAAGAGGTTCGCTGAGCTTCCTGATGTACAGTCACTTGTTAAGCCTCTGCTAGGATCAGACCTGTGTTTAGATCTATTGCTCCTCCTTGGAGTTTAAATCTTGTTCTTTAGGTTTTGCACGGGCTCCGTTGGAGCCTATGCATGAAGTAAACATTGAATTATTGTCTTGGAAGGTTCCTTTTCTATGGGCTATTGCTTCTGCGCGCAGAGTATCTGTGATTACTGCCTTGCAATGCGTCCCTCCTTAGCTGGCTTTCCATGCTGATAAGGCTGTTCTACAAACCAAATAAGGTTTTCTTCCTAAGGTTGTGTCAATTCGGCAACATCAATCAAGAGATTGTGGTTCCTTTCAACATAATTCTGGATGTGGTTTGTGCCTTGAAGTCCTATCTTCAGACCACGTAGAAATTTAGACAAACATCTTTCTCTGTTTGTTCTATTTCCGGGAAGTGGAGGGTCAGAGGGACTCTTCGACTTCCTTATCTTTTTGGCTGAGGAATGTCCTCCATTTTGCATTGAGACAGCGGGACATAAGCCTCCTCTGAGGATTACAGCTCATTCAACTCGAGCTCTGGCCTCTTCTTGGGCCTTTAAGAATGAGGCTTCTATGGAGCAGATTTGTAAGGTGACTACTTAGTCCTCTTTACATACTTTTGCAACATTTTACAAATTTGATGTTTTCTCTTCGGCGGAAGCAGCTTTTGGGAGAAAGGTTCTGCAGGCTGTTGTGCTCTAAGTATAGGGCCCGCCTTCTTTTACCCTCCCATTTTTTTCATTCAGAGTCCTCTAGAGCTTGGGTATTTGTTCCCACAAGTAATGAATGAAGCAGTGGACTGCTCTCGCCCGTTTCTCCGGTGGGCGGACGTAAATTTAGTATTTTCTTCTGGCACCATTTATACCCTGATATTTCTCCTACTGTTTCTTGTTTCCTTGGCAGAATGACTGGGGGATGAGGGAGTGGGGGAGGTATTTAAGCCTTTGGCTGGGGTGTCTTTGGCTACTCCTGGTGGCCAGGTTCTTAATTCCCACAAGTAATGAATGAAGCAGTGGACTCTCCTCCCACAGATCGAAATGAAATTATCAGTTAAGCATAATTTATGTTTTATTACAAGGTATAATTTTTGTTTGTTAGCTAGTGTCAGTACCACATAAAGAACTTCACTAAAGAATGCAGTGAGAACATCACATACTTAGGTAATTCTATATTAAAAAAGGTCATTAACTGACCCTGAGCACCATTCTGTAAAACTATGATCAGTGTAGAACGTGTCAATAAATACAATTAAAATAATCCAATGCCGACCATAAATCAGATACCAAGTACCAATAGTCCTTTGATAAAGTGAGGCAGCCTTTATTTTCAAAGACCTTCAACAGCAGTCCACAAAAGAAAGAGAAAATAGCCATAGCATAAATCTGTATACAAATGTGTGCACTAATCCCACACCTAAGTCAATCCTACTCACATGTCAAAGAGCTTAAACCATCTCTAGTATAAGCACTCAAAATATTAACATCTCCCGGTAAGCAGCATATAATTTATTAAAAGCAAGCACATATATCACTAAGGGTTTACAGTATAGGCAATAAAAATACACAAGTTTTGTATATTGGTCCTTACAAAATGGACCACAATAAAGCACAGTGAGTTTGTAGCCGTCGCTGTTTCAAGTAATCACCCCTCCTTGTGACAGGTCCGTATTAACGCTACACTCCAACGTACGTTTCGCTAAGCGATTTCAGTTTTTTTTATGCTGTAATCCTTTAGTGATATATGTCTGTTCTTGCTTTTAATAAATTGTATGCTGCTTACCGGGAGATGTTAATATTTTGGGTGCTTATACTAGAGCTGTTTTAAGCTATGAGTAGGATTGACGCAGGTGTGGGATTAGTGCACGAATTTGTATACAGATTTATGCTATGGCTATTTTCTTTTTCCTATGAAGACCGCTGTTGAAGATCTTTGAAAATAAAGACTGCCTCACTTTTTATCCAAGGACTGTTGATATTTAGTACCCGATTTATGGTTGTATCGGATTATTTTAATTGTATTTATTAACATTTTATATTAACTTTACCACGTTATTGTGTTACTTTTTTTTTTTTTTTTAATTTTCTTTATTGAGGTTCTGAATAAGGCATACATGAGATATGAAAAGTGAAATTCAATGATAATGCAACGTAGGGATCATACAGTATAAGTCCATATAACAACATAGTACATTCTTAACAAGAAGATTCAAAAGCATAGTATGCAAGTATAGTGCCCTATATTCTGTGTGCTCCCTAAATGACAAGAGAGGCCACTCTTGGACCTCAGTTATAAACTCATAACCATAGGTAGGGGGCTATTTCTAGTGGAGAGACCACTTTTGGATCTCTAAATGAGAACCTCTTTTTTCTTGTTTTTATCAATCTGATAATCTTATATAAGCTTTAGAGTTAAAACCTTATAATCAGACTGTATAGGGTGTAAGTAAGCTTAGAATGAAAACGTAAGGTTAATAGAGTAAGTTATATATATATATATATATATATATATATATATATATATATATATATATATATATATATCTGATTATCCCCTATTAAAATGTAAAGAATAACAATAATAAAGGGAACTCCTATGTAAAGCAGTAGCCCATCCAAGAACACCTTATTAATATGAAAGCGGTAGTTAGAGGAGTTGAGGGGGTGATATAGGACTAGGAGTATGTAGATTATAGGGAGGTCCAAATATAGAAAGGGGAAGAGAATGCATTATGCAAAATTAGATCAGTTGGCAATGATTTTGGAGTCAACTAGTTATGAAGCTACAGCGTATTTAAAGATGGAAGTTAAGGGTACTGCTTAGTATTAGGCCGCACCGCCCCGGCCGCAGACGGCGCCCCTTTAAGACTAAGAAAAAAGACCTAAAGATCCTTGTCTAGGATAACATCAAAGTAGAATAAGTAAACTAGCATTAGTATGTGCTAAAACTGTGGCCATACAGATAATTATCTTGGTGGCAAAATACAATTCTAATGTGAGCATTCAGTGTAAAACATAACATTTATAAAAGTTTATAACTATGTATTCCTACCTATATCCATATAGTGAGAAACATATAGAAGTTTGGACTGCTTCTTGATGAGGGACCTAAATGTTTAAACACTTTAGATAAAAGGCATTCTCATATAGAGATATCATAATGGTGGGAAAACAAATATATCTGTTTTGTAGAGGTCTCTAATAGCTATGTAGTGCTAGGAAGCAGTTAATAGAACAGATAGGTCTACCGGCATGGTTTCTAATATATACTAGTATAGGTCAGGGGAGAAGGAGGTCATAGTGAAATAGCAAAATATACTTAGTACATTTTCCCAAGCCTTATGAATTATAGGAAGTAGGATCTTCTAAGCTAATATCTGTAGCTAAGTCCAATAACAGAGTATACAGGTAAATATAAACATGCTATAGTTTAAACATAAACTACTAAAGTTCCAATAGCTAATTATCAAAATATTCCTGCTTGCAATTATGATAACAGTACAATCATCTAGTAGCCCAACTCTTCGCCCATACATCAGGCACAGTTGCCAACCTTAGGTTATAGTTAGAATCTGTAGTAGACCGTTATAAAAAGGGTGAATTGTGCCCAGTGAATGAGTCCACATTTTTGATGACTACAAGAGAGTTTGATAGGCAGGAGTTATTTTTGGGAATGTATGGCATGGATCGATTGGTGTCTATATCCTACCCATTGCGGACAGATGCTTGCAGCAGAAAACTTATCCACCCACTCCTCGTGCATCAGGCTCAGTGGCCATCATTAAACTATAGTTAAAGTTTATAGAATACATAGATAGGAAGGGTGAATTGCAATTCAATGAGACCACGTATGAGGCTGCTAAACGAAAGTTTAATATGCAGTAGATAATGTTAAAAGATCATTCAGTTGATTTGCATCCCATGTCCACTGCAAGTGTGCGGTAAAAAAACAAAAATAACTTTTCAACCCACTCCTATTTTCATGGTCTGGGTGAAAGCCGCACCGCAAGCAGAGCCCATCAGCTGTTGTTGAGAGCATAATACAGAACGCTGCTGTTTTAGCGCAGCCAATATGAGTGATAAACTCGGTAAGTACCTCTTTACCCTCCACCTGCGGCTCTGTGCTCCAGCTAGGTTAGAAAGTTGCGGCTTTGGGGGAATCAGCAGATGCAGATCGTTAACACAGAGCGGTGCCGAAAGAAGCTGAAACCGCTCGTGCATTATAGGAACACTCCTATCCTGGGTATCTGAAACCGGACTGTGTGCTGAAGCGCCTAGCCTCCTCAGGGCTGTCCTCTGGAACGGAACCCGGCATAATTGAGTCTCTGCACTAACCGCCTGTGAGAGTAGGGCCACAGAATCGACTTACAAACGTTTCGTAGCTCCAACATGGCGATAGGTAAGTATTGCAGGAGGCCCTCTAGGCCCTGTAGTGTTATCCACCTCTGGAGTAGCCTCCGTAACTGGGAGAAATGTGAGGCCCGCTTGCGTAGTCATCTGAGTAGATGTCAGTCGTCCTTCAGGTGCAATCACCACGCCGCAATCACTTGATTTACACTTCAATACAGCCAACGGGGTGCTTGAGGTAAAATCCACGGAAGGGGTATCAGATATTTTGCGGAGTGGTTCTAAGAAGACCTCCCGGTAATGAAAAAGCAGACAGCTTATTTCTTTTAGTAAGCAAACAGGCTCCATATCCACTAAATCTGTTTCAGGGGACAATCAACTTGATATAAAAGGCCTCAACCTTAGAATTTTACTCCGGGACTCAAAACTGCATGTATTCCAATGATTTTAGGCTCATCCGATGCAGACTCTTTAGCGAGTCAAAAACCTGCTTGTGTAGCTGATATTCGAGCCATTTGGACTGTTATTTCAAGCAAAGATGGATAGGATGCAGGAGCAGAGTGGAATTGTGCGACCTATCATGGCTGCCACCCGGAAGTTTTCCCCCGTGTTACTTTTTTTAACCATTGTGATACATTTTTATTTTTATCATATGCTCAGTGTATAGAAAGAAAAAAAAAATCAGAATTATAAATTACTTTTGTTTTGTTCCTTGCAATTATATTGCTATTTAGGCAAATGGTGTTTCGTGTAAAAACAATGAGGAAAATTCTTAGAATTTCCGTTAAAATATAAATAAACCCAGTTAATGCGCAGAATGGTTTTATAACTAACATGTAAAGTATTTATGGTCAGACATCTATGATCATTATATGGGAAAATAATCGCCCTGCAATGCTTAGCCTTGAGAAAAAGCAGGGAGAGACAAGTTAGTAAGGGGAACATGTGGAAATAATTTTCTAGCCTACGCTGGGTGAGAGTTAAGCACAATTAGTATTTGGCCAAACATTTTGTCCCTCACTGAGTATGAATAGAATACAGTGTAAATACATAAAATCATAACATGTAATATATGCAGAGTGTCTGGGTAGTTCCAAACCAAACGTTACATTTGTTAGGAGTAGGGAACTATTATTGTCCTTCATTATATTTATGTAGTTAAGAATGTGAATGTGGTGTCAGAACAAAGAATATGACTTATTTAGCACTAGTGACCAAGTTGGATCACATTAAGGAAAACTCTACATTGGAAAAGTTATTTAAAATTGCTCTATCTGAATCACAAAAGAAACAAGTGGGGTTCGTGTTCCTTTAACCATTTGCTTAACAAATGTAACATCTTCAAATAGTGCCATTTTATAAATGATAAACATTTTAGAGTTGAATGTACCTTTAAGTAAAATATCCCTTTAAAAACATTTGGTTTTAGATTTCAACTGAAACTTATGATCGGTAATATTATTTAACCACATTTTTATAATAGAATGAAACAAACCTTATGAAGTATTTACTTAGGGATCTCTGTAAATGTTTGACAACACCGTGAGATAAATTGAATTAAAAGGGCAGTATACACCAATTTTAATTTATCTGCATGTAATAGACACTACTATAAAGAATAATATGCACTGATACTGATCTAAAAATCCAACATTAAACCTTTTAAAAACTTACTTAGAAGTTTAGCTCTGTTGATGAGGTTAGCCTGAGGCACCCACTGAAAGGGGCTGATAGCAGAACCTCCCCTACATATGAAAAGACCCATTATATAAACAGAAGCAGTCTGAAGTCTGTATACATCTAAAACTTTGGGGGCTTGGTTAGGTATCTGAAATCCAGCACAATGTTATTTAAAAATAAGCAAAATTATACATTTTTACAAACACACACCCAGATGGGCTATATAAATGGATCATCTACAAAACATTTATGCCAAGAAAAATCTAGTGTGTAATATCCCTTTAAATAAGCACATAGAAAAAAAACAACAAATGTGTAAAGTGAAAAGGTAGAAGGCTGGAAATTCCCATCATCTGTCTACTGTAAGAATTCATCAAGCAGATTGTGTGATGCGCACCTGACAGGAAGGTAAGCAGTATTTACATAAGGAGGTTCTGCTGTAAGAATTAATCAAGCAGATCGTGTGATGTGCACCTGACAGGAAGTTGAGCAGTATTTACATCAAGAGGTTCTGCTGTAAAAAGATCCATCAGGTGTCAGTTTTATTTGCAGAATGTGTAACTGAAGAAACCAACATCTAAATTATATATCTGTGCTATAGGGGTGATATTGCAGGAATCATAGCCCAAAGCAACATGAAACGCTCTGAACTTGTAATATTAAACACTTGGGGCCAGATTATAAGTGAATCGATAATTAACGCTCCTGATTGACAGTTAATTGCGCTAGAAGTAAGCTTTTTGCGCTCGTCGGGTTGAAAATAAATAGTTTTTGCTCACTTGCTAACCTGATGAGTGCAAAAAGCCGAGATAATAATATTGCATGCGCTTTCATATATTCCCCCACTCTTGCGCAAACCCTATTGAATATTCTCATGTGCGCTTACCCGACATCAAAATATGAATATTTTACATTCCAATGTTCTTCACAAAGAAGAATATGTTCTATTTATTCATACATACAAATTTCTACATATATCTGATGGTATTTTGGTACAATATATATTTCTACACATATTAATATTCTTTCTATGGGCAAGATTACATATGCAACGGTTTTTACACGATTTTGCTATCACATATACAGTGCCACATATAAATGCACGTATATTTCAATCGTCGGCTGCTATTTTTGCTCCCATAAACTAACATAGAACCGTTTCGCAAATCGGTATCACATATTCAGCGCAAGGATTTACGCAGGGAAAAAGGAGAATTTTTTTTCGCCACACATAGGCAGGTGCAGCAATCCTTGCGCTGAGTATATGAGCACTGTAACTGCCTAAAAATATTAACTGACACCCAACGCATGCGCAATATCTATCTAACTGCCAACCCCCATTGCAATAACTAATAAAGTATATTAACCCTTAATCCGCCATTAACCCACATCGGAACTAATAATAAAAGTATTAACCCCTAAACCGACACCTCCCCACAGCGCAATATGCCTAATTAAACTATTAACCCCTAATCCACCATTCACACACATCGCAAACTACCTAATAAAAGAATTAACCCCTAAACCCACCCACACATCGCAAACTACCTAAACTATTAACCCCTAATCCGCCCTTAACCCACAATGCAATAAACCTAATAAATCTATTAACCCCTAATCCACCAAAACCCACAACGCAAATAACTAACCTCTAAGCCCCCTAACCGAACACCCCTTAAATTAACCCCATTACATAAATAAAAAATAAAAAACCTAACATTACTTTAAAAATAAAAAAGCTAAATTTAAATTAAGCTAAAATTACAGAAAATAAAAAAAAGTCTAACTAAATAAAATAACAAAATTATCAAAAATAATAAAACACCCCTAATCTCATAGTAAACTACCAATAGCCCTTAAAAAGAGCCTTTTGTAGGGCATTGCCCTAAATTAAATAGCTCTTTTCCTTAAAAAAAAAAAAAATATATATAAATCCCCCCTCTAACAGTAAAACCCCCACCCACCAAACCCCCCAAAATAAAAAAGCCAACACTAGAAAATCCTAAACTACCCATTGCCCCTAAAGGCATTTGTAAGGGCATTCAGCTCTTTTACTGCCCTTAAATTGCCCAAAATCTCAAAAAAAAAAAAAAAAAAAAGCCCAACTCTAACCCCCATATAGGTACTCACGGTTCCTGAAGTCCGGCGGAGAAGGTCCTATTCCAGGCGGTGATGAAGTCTTCTTCCAAGCGGCCGACATCTTCTTCCAAACAGGGACCTCTTCTTTCTTCATCCAGGACCAAGCCAGAGCAGAGATGACCGCAGACCGGGACCGCGGAACCATGGAGTGTGGAGGATCCTATTTGTACGATCGCCGCCGTACACGGACTATTGAATGCAAGGTATGTGATTAAAAAATGGTGTCCTTTGCATTCCTATTGGCTGATTTGATTCTTCAAATCAGCCAATAGAATGAGAGGTACTGAAATCCTTTTGGCTAATTTCAACAGCCAATAGGATTTTAGTAGCTCTCAATTTAGGGGGTGTTAGGTTAGGGGGGCTTAGTGATTAGTTATTTATATTGTGGGGTTTGGTGGTTTAGGGGTAAATAGATTTATTAGCATTATTGCGTTTTGTGGGTTTGGCGGATTAGGGGTTAATAGTTTTATTGCATTGTTGGTTAATATCGGATTAGGAGTTAATAGTTTTAATAGGTAGTTTTCGATGTTGGGGTTAGTGGATTTAGGGGTTTATACTTTTATTAGTTAGATTGCGATGTGGGTGAATTGTGGATTAGGGATTAATGGTTTAATTAGGCTTATTGCGTTGTGGGGGGTTGTTGGTTTAGGGGTTAATACTTTTATTATTAGTTCCGATGTGGGGGGATTGCGGATATAGGGGTTTTACGTGTCGGGTTTATTTTTGGGAGCGGGTTAGACTTACGGAGATTTGACTTTTTTTTTTTTTTTTTTTAGGCGCCGGCAGTTTCTAAAGTGCCGTAAGTCACTGGCGACTCCAGAAATTTAAATTTACTGTCATTTCTGGAAATCACTAGTTTATCCGACTTACGGCACTTTATGAACTATGGTATATTGGATACCCCGACGTGAAAGGTGAAATTACAGGTGGTGCAGGTTTCAGAGCTTGCGCTGAAGCCTGCGTCATATATGTAATCTCGCCCTATGGCCTCTATTTATCAAGGTCTGGCAGACCAGATCCGACAGTGCGGATCAGGTCCACCAGACCTCGCTGAATATGGAGAGCAATACGCTCTCTATATTCAGCATTGCACCAGCAGCTCACAAGAGCTGCTGGTGCAACGCAGCCCCCTGCAGACTCGCAGCCAATCAGCCGCCAGCAGGGGGGTGTCAATCAATTGTTCTCTTATCTGTACTGGGTTCCTGCACTGGACAAAGAAACTGTTAAAGGGACACTGTACCCAATTTTTTTCTTTTGTAATTCAGAAAGAGCATGCAATTTAAAGCAACTTTCTAATTTACTCCTATTATCAATTTTTCTTCATTCTCTTGCTATCATTATTTGAAAAAGAAGGCATCTAAGCTTTTCAGTACTCTGGACAGCACTTTTTTATTGGTGGATGAATTTATCCACCAATCAGCAAGGACAACCCAGGTTGTTCACCAAAAATGGGCCGGCATCTAATCTTACATTCTTGCATTTCAAATAAAGATACCAAGAGAATGAAGAAAATGTGATAATAGGAGTAAATTAGAAAGTTGCTTAAAATTTCATGCTCAATCTGAATCATGAAAGAAATTTTTTGGGTACAGTGTCCCTTTAATCATACAGTTAAAGAACTTAGCGGGAGTCAGAGCACTGCTGGTCATCCAAACAACGCTAGTCTCACAGCTGGGTTGCGTAACTGCTTGAGACAAGCAGAGTCTCCTACTCCTGAACAGTACATGGGTTAAACACAAAGCATTGCAGGGTCAATAACATGCCCTAACAATTTAGAACATTTTATTTTTCTACTTTAAGAACCCTTTAAGAGTTTTCTAATTCTTAGATCTGAAAGTGATTGTTTTGCTAACATAATTACAGTGGTTAGTTGAATCCAGATTGGTTCCTTCCAATAAGGCATCTGGCTGAAAAATAATTGCAGCAAAAAAGGTGTTAATGCCGTTAAAAAAATAAATAAATTACGTTCTGACCGTTTCATTGCACATACATACCTTACTGCGCGTAGCACATACATACACAACACTTACTGCGCGTAGCACATACATGCACAGCACGTCTTACTGCACATACATACACAGCACGTCTTACTGCACGTAGCACATACATGCACAGCACGTCTTACTGCGCGTAGCACATACATGCACAGCACGTCTTACTGCACGTAGCACATACATACACAACACTTACTGCGCGTAGCACATACATACACAACACTTACTGCGCGTAGCACATACATACACAACACTTACTGCGCGTAGCACATACATACACAACACTTACTGCGCGTAGCACATACATACACAACACTTACTGCGCGTAGCACATACATACACAACACTTACTGCGCGTAGCACATACATACACAACAAATACTGCGCGTAGCACATACATACACAACACTTACTGCGCGTAGCACATACATACACAGAGCTCTCAGATTGTATAGGATTGTCACAGGTTGCAAGCTCTACTCACTGTTCCCCCTTCAGCGCAAATATCCGGTTCTTCCCACTACCAACCACATACCCACCAACAGTTTGTGCCAACCGCTTCTGTGGTACATCCACTGTCTCACCCCCTTTAAAAGCTCTTCCCACAAAATGTTGTATTGTGTCGCATCCCAAGTGTCTCGGCTACCTGCAGACCCATGTAAAGTCTAGGGACGTATGCAAGCTTACGCCCTGTGCTCCTGCTTAGGCATAATATACTGGGTTGCTGATAAATACTTGGTACCGCTAAGCAGGTGCAGTTTTTGAATTTGTATGCATTATGCATATGTGCACTGAAACAGTCTGAACTTTTACTAGAAGGCTTTCTTTCCTATGTGTACAGGATAAAGCTTATTTTCAAAACTGTTATGTACATTTCAGTTTTGTGTTTTATATCCCTTTACTGCAAAAACATGAACTTCCTCTTAAAGGGACAGTCAACACCAAAATTGTTATTCTATAAAAAGATAATGCCTTTACTACCCATTCCACAGCTTTGCACAACCAACATTGTTATATTAAAGGGACAGTCTAGGCCAAAATAAACTTTTATGATTCAGATAGAGCATGTCATTTTAAACAATTTTTCAATTTACTTTTATCACCAATTTTGCTTTGTTCTCTTGGTATTCTTAGTTGAAAGCTTAACCTGGGAGGTTCATATGCTAATTTCTTAGACTTTGAAGACCACCTCTTTTCAGAATGCATTTTAACAGTTTTTCACCACTAGAGGGTGTTAGTTCATATAGGTAACTGTGCTCGTGCACATGAAGTAATCTGGGAGCAGGCACTGATTGGTTAAACTGCAAGTCTGTCAAAAGAACTGAAATATGGGGGCAGTCTGCAGAGGCTTAGATACAAGGTAATCACAGAGGTAAAAAGTGTATTAATATAACTGTGTTGGTTATGCAAAACTGGGGAATGGGCAAGAAAGGGATTATCTATCTTTTAAAACAATAAAAATTCTGGTGTAGACTGTCCCTTTAATATATTTTATAACATTTAAACCTCTAAATTTCTGCCTGTTTCTAAGTCACTACAGACAGACAGTCTCCTATCACATGCTTTTTTTATTTTTTTTATTAGCTTTTCACAACAGGGGAGTGATAGTTCATGTGGGCCATATAGATACCATTGTGCTCATGCCCGTGGTGTTATTTATGAGTAATTGGCTAAGATGCAAGTCACTAGATAATAAATAGCCATGTGATCAGGGGGCTGTCAAAAGAGGCTTAGATACAAGGTAATCACAGAGGTTAAAAGTATATTAAAATAACCATGTTCGCTGTGCAAAACTGGAGAATCTATACAATAATTGTCGGTGTCGGATGTTGCGCATGCATCCTCAAAGGAATGTTGGCTGCATGCGCAGCCAAAAGAATTTACCTGGATGTAGCAAAGCTGCATCCAGGGGGATTCCGAAAATGGTAGGGTGGTGAAAGAATCCATCGATTCTTTCACATCCCTGCCATTTTCGGAATCCACCGAGATGCAGCGAAGGCAAACGGAGTATTAAAAATAAATAAATAATAAAACGCCCACAATAAGTATTCCCCCCAAAAAATGAGCCACCCGCAATAAGTATTAAGAAAACAACAACAACCAACTACCTAATAAAATTATTAACCCCTTAATACGCCAACCCCAACATTTCAAACTACCTAATACATCTATTAACCCCTAAACCGCCAGTAATCCACATCGCAATTAACATAATACATATATTAACCCCCACAGCGCAAATAACTAATCACTAAGCTCCCTAACCTAACACCCCCTAAATTAACCCCATTACATTAATTAATCCTAAATTACAATTAAAATATAAAACCTAACATTACTTTAAAAATAAAGAAAACCAAGTTTAAACTAATTGAAAGAAAGAAAGAGAGACACACAATCACACACAGAGGGTTAGAGAAAGAGACACAATCACACACAGAGGGTTAGAGAGATACATAAGGGATGAAAGAGTCAGAGGGGGAGGAAGAGAGACAGAGAGAGAAAGAGACCATGGGGGAGAACGACACATAAGGAGAGAGATGGATAGATAGACAGAGAGACACACACACACAAGGGGGGGGGGGGAGAGGGACCACTGTATTTTTAAGTAATAAAACAGCAGAGCTACAGAGAGTTCAGAAAGTGAGACTATAAATTAGTGTGAAGTACAGAGGCAAGCTGCTAAGGTAGTGGGTGGGTGTAAATTTTGAGTATACAAAATACAAAAACGATCCTTAAACTGCTGTAAAAGAGTAAAAAATCAAAAACACTAAACAACATTAATTAAATTATAATTTTCACTAACAGAATCTTCAGCAAAATCTAAGGTTGCAGAACTTAAATTCAATAAAATGTGGCTAAAACACTGCTCACTGCATTTCTTCCTGCTCTGTAAGGAAGTGACAGTGGAACTGCACTTGGAGGGGAAGTAGAGAACTCTCTTTTTCACTTTAGTAAAGCTGGCAGCTTCACAGGAAAGCAACAAAATAAATGAAAGTTGTTTTTTTCCCGTTTTTGTTTTATATGATTAAACATCCAGCCCCAACCCTAAGTTCCACTTACTAATGCCTCTCACTGGATTGGGTCAGCCCAAATAGGACTGCCTCAAATAAGCAGTTATGGGCCATGCAATTATCTTAACCACTTTCATCCAGTAGGTGGCGCAGCATGTTGTGTAATGGTGGGCAGACCTGCTTGTGCCTCTCCATTGCACAACATGTAGCTGTGAAAAAAAATGCTGGGGAAAAAAAAAATTGCAATTTTTTTTATTTATTTTTTTAAAGCCAATAAAAAAAAATATATATATATTTTTGCCCATATGAGAGGTGAAGCCCTGCCTCACCTGCCTCTAGTGACTGCACATCCGGTTCCTGAAGTCCGGTGGAGAAGGTCTTCTTCCAGGTGGGTCCATCATCTTCTATCTTCATCCACAGCGAAGGCGGCGTGGATCGGTCTTCCCAGATGTGGCGCTCCTCGGTGGTGGCGTGGAGGCTCCTCTTCATGCTATCGCCCGCCGCACGCAGAAGATTGAATGCAAGGTACCCCATATTTATTGGGGTATCTTGCATTCCTATTGGCTGATATTTTAAAATCAGCCAATAGGATGAGAGCTCATGAAATTTTTGGCTGATTTAAACAGCCAATAGGATTTCAATAGCTCTAATCCTATTGGCTGATTTCAAAATTTCAACCAATAGGAACGCAAGGTACCCCAAATTGATTGCAGTATCTTGCATTCAATCTTCAGTCTACGACGGACATTGGATGAAGTGGTGCCTCCATGTCACTGACGAATGCCCCCGCTGAGGAACCAGGCATCACGAACACAGCTCGGCACCTCCGCTCCGCCTTCAGTCCAGCTGAAGATAGATCCGTCTGGAAGAAGACCTTCTCCGCCGGACTTCAGGAACTGTGAGTACCTATTTGGGGCTTAGTGTTAGGGTTTTTTTTTTTTTAAGATTAGGGATTTGGGCAATTGAAAAAAAAGCTAATTGCCCTTTTAAGGACAATGCCCATTCAAATGCCCCTTTAGGGGCAATGGGTAGTTTAGTTTTTTTGTGTTAGTTTTTATTTTGGGGGGTTTTGTGGGTGGGGGGGATTTAGTATTTTTCAGAGGTAAAAGAGTTGTTTATCTTAGGGCAATGCCCTACAAAAGGCTATTTTTAAGGGCTATTGGTAGTTTAGTATTAGATTAGGGGGTGTTTTTATTTTGGGGGGATTTTTTAATAGGGGTATTAGTTTAGGTTTAAATTTTTTTATTTTGGATACCTTTGTTTATTTTTTCTGTAACTTTTTTTGTAACTTTAGCTTGGGGGTTGTAGTTTTTAAACATAGACTGCTTATCGCTTAGTCAGTAATAAAAGGGATTATCTATCTTTTTAAACAATACATTTTTTGGAGTATAACTGTCCCTTTAATGTCAAAATAAAGAGAGGGGAAAAAAAGGAACAGTTTTAACAAAACTTTTCAAGAAAAAAAAAGACAAATAAAAAAATAAATAAAAAAATATATATATATATATATATATATATATATATATATATATATATATATATATATATATATATATATATTCCCCCACATATTTAGATTGTGCTCTTTCATGTACATCACATGCATTTTTAGAATTCACCATCCCTTTAACTGTAAAACTGCAAGATTTTCAGGAGGAGGATTTGGTGGGGGAAACCAATAGGTTTTTGGAACAACATTCATACACTGTGATTCAAATCGTCATAAGGAAGTGAAGACTGATTGGGCAGAATACCTTTTGCTCCTCCCCTGAGGGGATAATTGATGGCTCCCAAAGGATTTAGTTTCACTCTGGAGAATGAAGGGACTGTTTGGGGAATTTTCCTTCAGTAATTGTGTAAATGCTTTTAACTATACAGGAATGATTCTATTGAGGCACTTACTGAACTGGAAAGTAATTAAAGAATTGTAATATTGCATTGTGGTTAAAGATTATCAATACAAATTAGAACAGGAACTGCAAAGGGTTTTCTTTATAAAGCCTAATGCTTTTTTTTTATCTAATCAGGATAAATATATAAAACATCTGGGTTGTATATGAAAAATACACTTTCCTCGTAAATTGTTGGTTTTAAAAGATATAAGCAAAAAAAGTTTGTAATATTTAAAAGGGACAGAAAACCCCCCAAAATGTTCTTTCATGATTTGGATAGAACATACAATTTTAAAAAGCTTTCCAATTTGCTTCCATTATCAAATTTGCTTTGTTCTCATGTTATCCTTTGCTGCTGAAGGAACAGCATTGCACTACTGGCAGCAAGATGAACACATCTAGTCAGCCAAACACAAAAGTGTGCAGGCACCAATGAGCGACTAGCTCCCACTAGTGTAGCATATGTGCGTATTATTTTTCAACAAGGAACACCAAGAGAACGAATCACATTTGAAAATAGAAGTGAATTAAATGCTCTATCTGAATCCTGCACATTTAATTTTGACTTTCCTATCCCTTTATATTACAAATAAATATTTTTATAAGACCCTAAAAAGTGGTTATAAATATATTTCAAAAGTTTAACATATTTACATGTTAATATAAAATATATATACTGATCTCATGTGTATAGAACAAAGTGTTCTGTTTCACAGAGTTCAGGTGTAAACAGTAAGTTACATTTTATTTTGCTGTACAATTGCAGTTTCCAGAAATATGTGTTAGGAACAATGTAACACAATGAATTTTATAAACAAAAACCCAGCACCATTTGAGCTCTAAGTTTTCATCCTTACTAACCCCAGGTAAACTAAATGTTTTTACTGACCTGACTTGTTAGCAGTTTGTTTTTGCTTCTCTGGGGTGTCCTCCCTTGCACTTAGCAGCTGGAGAATTCATTAGACTTCTGGATAATGTGCAGGTGAGGAAAATCCTTTTCTGATCCCTCAGCTATATGTAAACTGTGGAGAGGAGCACTGGCTCACCCTTCTCTCTAAATGCTCCAGCCCAAGGACCCAAAAATACAGCAGCTTACATTTTACATAATACATTTCCCTGGGGTTTAACCCCTTAAGGACTAGGAATTACAGCCTTTTTTTTTTATTTACCTATCAAAACTATATATTTTTTTCAGTGGACAACCCAAGGTGTTAATCTAGGCCACGGGTTTTTCAAATCTGTCTTAAAGGGACACTGAACCCAAATTTTTTCTTTCATGATTCGGATAGAGCATGCAATTTTAAGCAACTTTCTAATTTACTCCTATTATCAATTTTTCTTCATTCTCTTTCTATCTTTATTTTAAAAGCAGGAATGTAAATCTTAGCAGCCAGCCTCATTTTAGGTTCAGCACCATGGATAGTGCTTGCTTATTGGTGGCTGACAATTACCCACCAATAAGCAAGCATAACCCAGGTTATCAACCAAAAATGGTCCGGCTCCCATGCATCACATTCCTGCTTTTTAAATAAAGATAGAGAACAAAGAAAAATTAATAATAGGAGTACATTCAAAAGTTTTTAAAATTGCATGCTCTATCTGAATCATGAAAGAAAAAAAATTGGGTTTAGTGTCCTTTTAAGGCCTCCCCAACAGTCCAGGTTTTCAGGATAACATTGGAAGAGAGCAGGTCATATAACCATGGTTACTAATCAGCTGATTATTTCACCTGTGCTCTAGTTCAGCTATCCTGAAATCTGCCCTGTTAACATTTTCACAGTGAAATTATCTACGTCACTTGTGCAATCATATTAAATGGTTGTAAAAGCTTCTCTGGGGTTCCCTTTGTAGAGAAATAGCAGACATATTTGGCTTTGCCATTGTCTTTTGGTAATTAGAAGGCGGCTAATAGCAGCTGCGCACCACACTTCTAAAATTCCCGGCAGTCAGGTAGCTTGTAAGGTTAAGTTTAGCTACAGTGTAGAGCAGGGTTTAGCAACCTTGGCACCCCAGATGTTTAAGAACTACATTTCCCATGATACTCAGCAAGCCTAAAGTATGTCTGAGCATAATGGGAAATGTAGTTCCAAAACATCTGGGGTGCCAAGGTTGCTAACCCCTGCTTTAGAGATTATCCTACCAGCTGACACCTCCCACTCCATTATCCCTCATAAAAAGCTCCCCCCCTCCAATACTGGTAACCACCATTTTAGGTTTAGGGGGTTATATATATATTTATTTAATTTTCTGCAGTGTAGGATTTCCCCCTTACCCTCCCACCTCCTTGATCCCACAAACAGCTCTCTAACCCCTCAAACCATTATCCACCATCTTAGGTACTGGCAGCTGTCTGAATTAATAAAATACTCTGAGAGATTAGAGCACTTATTTTTACACATTTATGTCCCTTTAAAAGTGTATATTAAAATCGCAAAGTATTCTATGCTGCAGGGCAATTGCACTATCAGCAATGCTATCACATGATGTTTTGTAGAACAGACAGAGGGTCCCTTGTATATTATTAACCCTATCTACTTCATAGAGAAAAATACACGGTCCTGCATCAGGATACACATAAATAGTAGTCATTGGTCCCACAAAGAGCACCATAATATGTCACTAAATAGTAACCCTTACTAATCCATTAAATAAGTCATGTATATTTGTGTTTGTACCTGATGTAGTCTTAATAATGTGTCCTTATTGTTTAAATTAAATAGTGGACTATTCAAACTCAATAAACAAATACCCCCACACACATACACAAACACACACATACATACACAAACACACATACATACACAAACACACATACATACACATAGATACACACATACATACACAAACACACAGACACACACTCATATTCACATTTACACACATACATACATACATGCACTCATACATACCCACACACACACCCATACATACATACACACATGCATACACATTTATACACAAACACACACAGACACAATTTCATATTCACATTTACACACCTACACATATACACACACATACATACACAAACACACACTAATATTCACATTTATACACACACACACACATACATACATACACAGATACATACACAAACACACACAGACACAAACTCATATTCACATTTACACACATACACACACATACATACACAAACACACACTCATATTCACATTTACACACACACACACATACACATGCCTACATAAACATATACATACACAAAAACACACACTCATATTCTCATTTACACACATACACGCGCTCATACATACACAAACACAAACACATATATATATATATACACACACATATACAAACACACACATACACAAACACACATATATACACACACTAATATTCACATTTACACACATACATACATACACATACACAAAAAGACACACACTCCTATTCTCATATACACAAATACACACATACACACACATGCATACATACACACATACATACATATGTATATCAAGCCTGTTATTAAGTCTATTTCTTCTCCATGGAGTCTTAAAGGGACACTGAACCCAATTTTTTTCTTTCGTGATTCAGATAGAGCATGCAATTTTAAGCAACTTTCTAATTTACTCCTATTATTAAATTTGCTTCATTCTCTTGGTATGTTTATTTGAAAAGCAAGAATGTAAGTTTAGATGCCGGCCCATTTTTGGTGAACAACCTGGGTTGTCCTTGCTGATTGGACAGAACAAATAAACAAGTGCTGTCCATGGTCTGAACTGCCCCGCCTCTAAATAAGCCTTGGGAATCAAAAGCTTTAACCAAGATGCCAAAGAAATGGCAGAGGCTTTCTGACCATTCCTAGGACCAGAAAAAAACAACAAATAGACTAGAAGTCTTTCTGAAAACCTTAGTATCTTCAACATAGTATTTCAAAGCTCTTACAACATCCAAAGAATGTAACGATCTCTTAAGAGTATTTTTAGGATTAGGACACAAGGAAGGAACAACAATTCCCCTACTAATGTTGTTAGAATTCACAACCTTAGGAAGAAATTAAAACGAAGTCCGTAAAACAGCTTTATACTGATGGAAAATCAGAAAAGGCGACTCACAAGAGAGAGCAGACAATTCATAAACTCTTCTAGCATAAGAGATAGCCAAAAGGAACAATACTTTCCAAGAAAGTAGTTAATATAGAGAATGCATAAGCTCAAAAGGCTTGCAAAACCTTCAAAACCAAATTAAAGGGATACTGAATCCACATTTTTTCTTTCATGATTCAAATAGAGCATGCAATTTTAAGCAACTTTCTAATTTACTCCTATTATTAAATTTGCTTCATTCTCTTGGAATGTTTATTTGAAAAGCAAGAATGTAAGTTTAGATGCCGGCCCATTTTTGGTGAACAACCTGGGTTGTCCTTGCTGATTGGACAGAACCAATAAACAAGTGCTGTCCATGGTCTGAACTAAAAATGGCGCCTCTATACTTTGTTTTACATCTCTAGTTTCTCTCCGTTTGGATGCCGATAGAGAGCTGCCTCTTCGCTCAGCCAGCTGGATTTCTGCCAAAATCCAGCCCGCCCCTATTGGCATAATTGAATGCCTTCACCTATTGTGAGTACCCTGTGATCATATTATATTGGTACACCATTAGAATCTCAATTGATCTGCACCATTGGCGCCCCTTCCGTGTTGTTCTTTCTTTACTGAACTAAAAATGTGCTGGCTCCTTAGCTTAGATGCCTTCTTTTTCAAATAAAGATAGCAAGAGAATGAAGAAAATTTGATAATAGAAGTAAATTAGAAAGTTGCTTAAAATTGCATGCTCTGAAAAAAAAAGAGAAAAAGAGAGAGAAGGAAAAACACAAAAAAAATTTTTTTTCCCTTAAATCCAAGTGTGTTTAAGAACTTAAGCTAATGACTTGCATAAATGGGAAATGTAAATATCAAATTTGTGATTTAAACTGTGGAAAATGAGTCTAATTATACTAATTTATTAACTCTAGGGAGCTGCTAATTCCTGTTCTACCTTCTACAGATATTCAGATTCTGAATCCTCTGTCTGGATTTTCACCCTCCCTCTTACTAAATTTGTCAAATTACTGTACTCATTTTCTAAGTTTACATGCAGCGATAGGGAATTTTGAAGCTAGTTAAATAACTCAGAATATTGATGAATAAATAAGAAATTATAAGTCTTAAATTCTAGAACTTTGTAATTTCCATATAGTAGAGAATTGGTTAAGGCATCCCTGTCTCTGACTGTGTTTTTTTGTATATTAAGGGGAAAATCTATCGTGGAACTGTTGTTGCTCTGAAGGATAGATTGCCCCCTCATTCTCCATTTCTCAGTTTTTTTTTGAATGGTTAACACAGCTAGACTGGTGTGCTTTGCAACTCTCTGGTGCCTGGAAACCCTTCTCTTGCCTTCTGATTATGTGACTGTGATTGTGTATCATTTAATTTCCTATAGGTAGCAATCTAATGTGCTAGATCTTGTAAAACCATTGTTTGTTTGAGTTTTGCAGCACCTCTGTGGCTTATTCGTACTTTCCTTCTTTGTTTTGTGTTGAAGAGAAATTTTAAAGCCCAAGAGGCAGCCCTCAGGAACTGAGAGTAGCACATGAATATACCTGTGGTTAGTTGGAATTAGGAGGACTAAAAGCATAAATTACAGTCACAATTTTTTTTTTTTTTGTTCCTTGAAAATTCTGTTACAAAATAATCCTATATTAAGTACTAGTACAGTGAACTAGAGTTAGAGGTAAATTAGAGGGCATAATATTTTTGGATATATTTCTGATACTGGGCTAAAGGTCCTTAAGAGTGCTCTAATCACTTTCCCATATTTTTACTCACTTCCTTTTCCCCCACTGTTCTTTGATATTTGTTTTCACTTTAAGGGGATTAACCCCTTTCGAATTAGTTAACACCCTATATTTTTATTACAGCACATTCATAGATTTATGGATAAATATATCAACACACAGGTTAAAACGTCCCCGCTAAATATGTCTGCAAGGCAAAGGGATAAAAAATCTAAGGCTTCAACGGAAACCCTGGCCGACATCCACCCCACCACCACTACTTCCCCTCACATAAATGCACCACTTGATTTACAAACACTTGTCTCAAATATATCCGAAGCTTTAACACCTAAATTCGATGCCCTCAAAATTGAAATAAAACAGGATATTTTATCATTAACAACTGAAATTCGCCAATTCTCTAGCAGATTGAGCGAGGCAGAACAAAGAATCTCTGACCTAGAGGATACGATGGGTAGTCATACTGATAAAATAGACTCTCTGAACTCTAAGCTTATAAAAACCCAATCTAAAATGGAAGATTTAGAGAATCGTGCGAGACGCAATAATTTTAGGGTTATAGGGGTCCCTGAGGAAAAACAATACGAAGATCTTACTAAATTCTTAACTAAAACATTACCACAATTACTTCAAATTCCACAAACTCACCCACAGATAGTCCTTGAAAGAGCACACAGGTTAGGCTGGCAGCCTCCAGATAAAGAAAACCCCAGACCAAGACCAATTATAGCGAAAACACTTAATTATCAGGATAAAGTTTTATTATTACAGTTCTATAAAAAAAACCAACCTATCCTCTTAGGGGAGACTAAAATAATGCTCTTTCAGGATTTTTCAGCTGAAACATCAGCCAAAAGAAGGGAGTTGGCTCCAGTTTGCACTAGATTAATAAACCAAGGGTATCGAGCCACTATTATCTACCCAGCTAGACTGAAAATCATAATAGAGAACCGGACACATTTCTTTGATTCAGCCAGAGAGGCAGAAAAATTTATAAATCAATCCACTGCCCCAAATCTAGGGTTAAGACCACAGGCAACAACCCTTTCCTAAGTACACTTAGTTAAATCCGAGTTAAGTCTCCTTTTTTCTTTCTGTATTATGGCAGCTTATCATAAAGTTGGAAAACGAGGCCCTCGGTGGTCCTCGGTTGTGTTTCTGTGTTTATGGGATGTTTTTTTTTTTGTTTTTTTTTTCTTCTCTCCTCCTTTCATTTCTTTCTTCTCTTCCTGTGATAAATTAGATGGCCAGCATGATAAATAAACTTAAATTTGCCTCCTGGAATATTGGGGGTATTACCTCCCCGATTAAACGTAAAACATTAATATCATATTTAAGAAAAATTCACACTGATATTGCTTTTATACAGGAAACCCACCTAAAGACAGAAGAAATTCTAAAACTCAAATGCTCATGGGTCAAGGAAGTTTTATTTTCACCTAGTAAACAGAGAAGGGGAGGAGTTGCAATTATTTTGGGGAAAAAGTTAAACTACCAAATTCTGCATATAAAAAATGACACGGAGGGAAGATTTCTTTTGGTAAAAATTAAGATTGACAATGTAATGTACACATTATGTAATATCTATGCCCCTAATGTGATTAATTGGTCCTTCTGGGAAACACTACAGGCAGATATTATGACTTATAAAGAGGGTTACCTGATAGTTGGAGGGGACTTTAATATGGCACCCCAATACCCCTTAGATAGATTAAGACAACAACCACTGAGCCCCAGAACTAAAAGAGATAAAATCGAATCAAAATTGTTTAATAGACTTTTCCAAAATCTTGGGGTTAGGGATATATGGAGGTTACAAAATCCGGATTTAAGGGACTACACATGCCTTTCCAAGGCGCATAAATCACTTTCAAGGATAGATCTTTTTCTTTTAGATGAAGAATTATGTAAAACGAGAGTAATAGCAGGAATTCTTCCTATTTGCATCTCTGATCATGCCCCTATTTTTTTGGAGTTCCAAGCTAGCGATCCCACTACTAGATATAATCGATTTCATTTCCCATCATATTTAGCCATGGACCTTAAATTTAAGAATTGGGTAAATCTTAAGTTAGAAGAATATATCTCTTTCAACCAGGACTATATCAATCTTCCTACCATTTTTTGGGAAACAGCAAAAGCTGTGATTAGAGGCGAGATTTTGGCATATTGTATTAGGAGGACAAAGAAATTTAAATTCAGGGAAAAGGAAATTGTAAAAGCAGTATCTAATACATATAATTCTTATCTCCTACAAAAAACACCCAGAACCTGGGAACGATACACGCAGGCGCTAAAAGATAGAGATACTTTTCTTCTCTATAAAACATCTCAAAAGGATCTAAGATTTCAAGCTAAACTTTACAGATATGGTAGTAAATCGGGCAAACTCTTAGCAAGGTTAGTTAAAAAAGATAAAGAGGTTTCCCTAATTGATTCCCTATCTGAAGATGGTAAATTGATAACAAAAATGGAAGATATATCACAGATACTCTTATCTTACTATAAAGATTTATACTCTTTGAAAAATTCAAATATATCTGCCTGTGAAGATTTTTGGAGTAAGATTGTATCTCCATCACTATCACCTGATCAGATGGAAAATCTGAATCTCCCGATTACTGAATTGGAAATATCAAGAGCAATACAAAATCTATCCTTGAATGAAGCTCCAGGCCCGGACGCCCTCCCCAACGAATTTTATAAAATCGCAACGTTAACAATTTTGCCACACCTAACTTCACTATATAATGACATATATATAAAGGGTAACTCTCCTTCTCCTAACTTTGCCGCCTCTTGTACCACTCTGATTCTTAAGCAAGGCAAGGACCCAAAGAGGAAGGAATCATATAGACCTATAGCCTTGCTTAACTCAGATTACAAGATTCTTACTACTATTTTGGCCTTGAGGCTACAAACAATTCTTCCTGGTGTTATTCATAATGACCAAGCGGGCTTTATGTCCAAGCGTAATTCTTCAGCCAAGATAAGAGAGCTGTTTCTTACTATTGATTTCTTCAGAACTAGGGAGGGGTTGGGGACTGGAGGGTACGGGGTCACCCCTGATTTAGCAGTTATAGCAATAGATGCCGAGAAGGCTTTTGATTCGATACATCATGATCACTTAATTAATTCTCTGCAACATTTCGGCTTCCATGGCAAATTCCTCAATTTTTTTAAAAATCTATATAACGTAGCTTCTACAAAGATGTTAATTAATGGCTTGACTACTCCAGATATTTTTCTTAAAAGAGGAACTCGACAGGGGTGTCCTCTCTCTCCACTCCTCTTTAACGTCTCTATTGAACCCTTGGCCATATGCATCAGGAAGCAGCTGGAGGGGATTAAGATCGGTTCAGAAGAGCTGAAAATAGCTCTATACGCCGATGATATTCTTATCTACATGTCTAATAGTGTTAATAATATTCCCAAACTCCTATCTATTATTGAACAATTCGGCTCATTCTCCGGGTACAGAGTGAATACCACAAAATCGGAACTCATGTGGATCAAACCCCCTAAGGAACCTATGTTAAGCTTACCTTTCAAAATAGTCTCCAGAGCTTTTAAATATCTAGGGATAATGATTTCACCTATCCCAGAAAAATGGTATAGCCTCAACATTACCCCAGTACTCAATAGAGTTATGAAGATTCTCAAAAATTGGCAGAATCTCCCCCTTTCTTTGTCAGGCCGTATAGCCCTATATAAAATGATATGTCTACCCAAAATTTTATATGTAATACAAAATACTTCATTGATCATAAGGGGAAGAGACTTAACAATATTCAACACTACCTTGAGAAAATTTCTGTGGCAAAATAAAAAACCCAGAATTTCTTTACTTAAACTCTCTCTCCCAAGGGAACTCGCGGGTCTGGCTCTACCAGACCTAAAACTCTATAACTATGCCTTTTTATTACGTTTAATTATGGATTGGATATATGAGAGAAACTATGTCACTAATAATAACTTAGAAAGAAATGTAACACATCCATACCTTCCTTTAGCAATTATTCATTGTAATGCTGTTCAATTATCAAAGGAGGTGAAAAGGATGAGAACAATTTATAGTCCCCTTCAAGCGTGGTGGAAAGTGTGTAAACTCCTAGGCGTTGAATATAGGGTCTCTAAATTTATGCCATTATCAGGCAACCCTCAATTCCAGGCGGGAATTCTATTTTCACCTTTTCAGAGGTGGCACAGGGTAGGTTTAAGTAAGGTCTCTCAGTTATTAGATTTTGAAAGGTCATGCATAAAAACCTTTGGCTCATTAAGATCGGAATATAATATTCCCCAAAAAGATTTCTTCGCGTACTTACAAGCAAGACATTATGTATCTAATTTAATAAGTTCCTATGGATGGAATTGGTCCCAGGGGCCCATAGAGAAATGGCTCATCTTAGCTAATTCTGGTATTATTTCAATCTCAACTAGTTATATAGATTTGAGTTCTATAAGAGGGGTTTCTAATCTGGAAAAGATCTCCACTAAATGGGCTGCAGCTCTAAGGCAAAGCTATATAGAGACTAGCTGTATCCAATTCTCAATTGCGGAAACTAAGCGAGTTACCCTTTCCTCCACATGGAGAGAATCCCACATTAAATTACTACTAATGACTTTTTTCACTCCAGAAAAGGGAGCACGGTTTGGTAACTCTAAATTTAGTTCTTGCCCTAAATGTTCTCTCCCCTCTGCTTCTCTCACACATATGTTTTGGGAATGCCCAAAGATGCAACAATTCTGGTTTAAATTACAATATTGGCTTAATACTATTTTAGGAACCTCCTCTATGAGATTAGAGGTATCTCACATTATATTTCTATGGAAGGACTCAGGAGCTCAGACAGGTAATACTAAAATAGTCAATATGGCTATATTAGCAGCCAGATATCTAATCCTCAGAAAGTGGAAGGGGGGGACTGCCCCCAGTATTCCGGAGGTCAAAAATTGTCTAAAAAAACAATGTATCCTTGAGCAAATGGATACTAATTTAAATAAGGAATGTGAGGTTATTTTATTTTTTAAGAAATGGTCATCCTTTATTAAATCTTTTCCTTCAAGTGAAATTGACCTCCTAATTCATCCATTCAGAAACTCAGAAATGGTGTTGCTGGGCATCTGGTAATTCACTTACTTTCCTTCTCTGCTTATTTTTTCCCCTCCTTTTTCTTTTCCTTTTCGTTCCCCCCCCCCCTTTTTTTTTTTTTTTTTTGTTTTTTTTTTGTTTTGTTTTGTTTTGTTTTTTGCATGTGTATTTGTGTGGTAGCCTTGTTTGTGTGTCTGTCAGTTTGTTGATTGTTGCTTGTTGGTGGGCTCACTCCAACTAAGGACGAGGGTTTTCGATAGAATAACAAGACATAAGTTCTGGATAATCCGTAATTGGAGGTATTTTAAGTTATAGAGGGAAAATAAAATTTTCTCCAACAGGTGAGCATTTAGTTGAGTGGAATATACAATGAAATTCAGTGATAGGTAGGTTAGTCTAATTCAAGGTACATTTCTCTTCTTTTTGTCCTTTTTTTCTATTTTTTTTTTTTTTTCCTTACTTTGAATTACCTTGTAAGCATCAAGTAATGTACGGTTTTAAGTTCACTAAGCTGCATCTGTTTTTGTTATGTTGTATGCTCCTCGGTGTTAACAGTTGATTATATGAATTTGTATAACCTGTTGGATACTAAATAAAGACTTAAAAAAAAAAAAATTGCATGCTCTGATAGCTCACGGCATGCTCTAGGTTTCCGGAGGAGCACAGGTGTGTGGTCAGGTGATGCACCTGCTCTGATTCTCCTACCTGCAAGCTATTGGCGATATTCGCGCCCAAACCCTGGTGTCTGGGGCGGCTTGTACTGCTGTTTACCATCGCTGCTGGAAACCACATAGTGCCTTACCATTGCACTTAAGCTGCCTACAGCAGCTCTGAAGAAGGTCTCAATTTGGTGGCAAGCCTTATGCCATTAGACAAATAAAGCCCGCACTCTTATATAGCACTCTCATCAAAAAGCCGGTTTGGATGGGAGGAACACTAAAGAACAAGAAAACGGCGGCTTCGGCCGCCCGCTATACCGAAACTGTCGACTCAGTCTGAACTTGAGGTCGGAGGCTGATGTATCTGCTGCTGGTGCTGTACCGTACTGTCTTACCCCCTCCTCTCATATAGTGAGCCGTGACTTGCTTTACCTGCCTGTTCTGGGTGTCGCGGAGGGTCGGGACTTCCTGCATCCTTTTTTCGCAGTGTTGGGAGAGGTGTGCCGGGGATACCGGTGTGATCCGAGGGAGAAGAGCTGTCTGCTGGGCTATCTGCTCCCCTATCTGACGTCCCGCAAGTGGCAGTGTGTGTGATAAGGAGTCGGGAATCTTTTTCACCCTTTAAGCTGCAGTGGAGGGAGAGCCGTGGCTAAAGTACCGGTCCAGTCCGCCCGAAGTCTGCTTTCTAGGCTCCTCTATCTCCTGTTCCATTGCCCTGTAACTGGCTTTGTGTGCCATACGGAGCCGGGACTCTGTTCATCTCTAAGCGGCGGTGGAGGGAGAGCTGCGCCCGAAGGGTCAATCTAGCCCGTCTGAAGGCTGCCCTCTGAGCTTTTTTTTTTTCCTCCTTTCCTCTCCTTACTGCCTTGTAATCATCTTTTAATATCACAGGGAGCCGGGTCTCTCAGCAATCTTTGTGGGCAGTGGAGGGAGAGCCGTGCTTAAAGTGCCGGCGCTGTGCTTGTGAAAGAATTTGCTCTCTGAAGCTATTGGCTCCTACATAGTCATCCTGTGAACGCTAGCAGCTTTCAGTGCTCGCCGGGACTGTTCCTACATTACCTGAGGATTTTTAACAGAGCCCCCTCTACTTGGAGTGTGGCTCCATATCTTGAGACCCTTTTCATCCCTGGAAAGGCGCTCCCCCTCCCACCGGTGCTGCGTGAGGGGGGGCCGCTGCTGATAAAGGGCTATTGCTCGCTCCCTAAGCTGTGGAAGATTGGATGGGTAATGTAGAACTGTTTTGAATATAATCTACAATATTCGGCTAAAGAACGATAAAGACAGGAGTTGATGATACATTATTACTAAATATTCTTTTACATGCACTGATCCTACTGCTGGTTGTTTAATTTTGTTGTACTAAGGACTGCTACCCTGATAAAAAAATTAAGGGTTAAAACAAATCATTATTTAAAAGCTACGATCATTGCATTGATCTCAATGGACTCTAATGTCTCTTAAATATTTAATCTTGCTTTTTTTGTACCTTTGGTGCTATGTTCCTATCCACTACTGAAAGCTAGAGAAGAGGGGAAGGGAGGAAGAGAGAGAAATTTCTCATTTTCTCATATCCTTTTTTTGTTTCTTGTTTTTCTCTCTCTGCCCTATGCAAGCTCCTGTTATAATATTTAATATGTAACACTTTTTCTCTACTTGGAGTAACCAAGATTAATATACTTTCTCTATATTTATAGAAATCCATCTAAGTATAAAAATTGACACATTCTGTCTGAAAACATATCTAGGGTGTTGTTTGCATAGGATTGATGTAACTATGATGAACTGGAAGTGTTCTAGGATCCAACATAAACTTTAGGCTCTGAGTATACTCAGTCAAGGTACAGGGACAGTTATTGTTTATTAAGAACACTGATTTTTTGTTGTTTCTTTTCTCTTTCTAGTGTCTTTTTTCTTTTTTTTTTTGTTTTTGTTTTTTTTTTGTTCTTGGCTTGGTAGATCTTAGGAAATTGAATTAATTTATTCCCTATAGTCACTGGCATGACTGATTTTTTTTCTTCTTTTTTCACGGTGGATAATTAAATAATATGTTAGGTAATATTTAAAAACAAGGGGTGCACGTTCCTCACACCCTTTCCTTTTTTCTTCTGGGGGTCTTTTTCCCCCCCTCTCTTCTGGGGGTTTTCTCCCCCCTCTTCATCACTTTGGATTAGTTTTTCTTTGTCATCACTTCCCTCCCTCACAAGTATATGGATAAGTTTTTACACTCACATTCCAAATTCTCACCTACAGTCATGTCAGCTAGACAAAGGGATAAAAAAACTAAACCTACCACAGAGGTGGCTGGTGATGTACAGCTGGCTGCACGTGATTCCCTAAGCTTACATGAGTCTTTTGATTTACAGTCCCTAGTTGCAGATATTTCTGCGGCCCTTGCACCCAAGTTTGAATCCCTAAAAGTAGAGATAAAACATGATATCGCTCAGCTAGGTTCAGAGGTCAAACAATTCTCAGAGAGATTTGCCGAGGTAGAACAAAGAGTCTCTGATCTTGAAGATCTTTCCCTAGCTCAAAATACTAAATTAGAAGCCACCTCTTTAGCCCTCTCCAAATTACAAAACAAATTAGAAGACCTGGAGAATCGGGCTAGACGTAACAATCTAAGAATAATAGGGGTTCCCGAGGGGAAGCAGTTCGAAGATCTAAATAAATTGATTACTAAAACACTCCCAGCGTTGTTGAATATTTCTGAGACTTATCATGATATTATTATAGAACGAGTACATAGGTTAGGACCAGCATCTCCCTCAAAAAATAATATGAGGCCAAGACCGATCATTGCCAAATTCTTGAACTATCAAGACAAAATTATTTTATTGCAAGCTTTTCGTAAGAAGCAGCCCATACTTCTGGAAGGAACAAAAATATTGTTGTTCCAGGATTATGCAGCAGACACTGCCTCAAAGCGAAGGGAGCTAGCTCCAGTCTGCACTAAATTCATACAGCAGGGATTGCGTGCAACAATTGTACATCCCGCCAGGCTTCGATTAGTCTATGATAATACTTTATATTTCTTTGAGTCCGCTAAAGCCGCAGAAGCTTTTTTCACTAAAAACTGTCTAGTTAAGTAGATAAGGTCCTTGAGTATCTTGGCTTTGGTTAGCAATGCTAAGAATAGAACCATTGTCATATCATCATGTTGGGCTTTTTTCAGGTTAGGGTAACAGACGGTCTAGGTCTCCCAAGACGTCTGTATTATGTTTTCTGGTCTGTTGTCTGTTGGGGTTTTTTTTTTTTTTTTTACCCCACCACCACCTTCCACCTTGTGTTGTAGATATCTTGCAAAATGAATGGGGTTAAATTTATTTCCTGGAATATAGGAGGTCTTACATCCCCCATTAAGAGGAAAACGATTATCTCATATCTTAAGAAGATAGGCTCTTCTATTGCTTTTCTGCAAGAAACCCACCTGAAAACGCAAGAAATTCTTAAACTTAAAACCTCATGGGTGAAAGAGGTTTTTTACTCTTCTGGTCGTAGCCGTAGAAGTGGAGTTGCTATTCTCCTGGGGAAAAAATTCAATTATGAGGTACTTCAGAGTCAGTCAGATGAAGAGGGGAGATACATTATTTTGAAAATTAAGATCGCTAATATTCTATATACGTTATGTAATGTGTATGCACCAAACGTTTTTGATCTTTCTTTTTGGGATGCACTGCAGGCCAGGCTCATGACATTTTCAGAAGGTTTTCTTGTCTTGGCTGGTGATTTTAACATGGCCCCGCAGTATCCAATAGATAGATTGAGGCAGCAGGAGTTATTAAAAAAACTAAAAGGGATAATCTTGAGGCAAAACTGTTTTCTAGGATTTTTTCTAACTTGAGAGTAAGGGATATCTGGAGGCTCCAAAACCCGGATACGCGGGATTTCACGTGTCTTTCAAAAGCACATAAATCTCTGTCTCGAATTGACTTATTTCTGATTGATGAAAGACTGTGTAAATATAAGACGTCAGCCAAAATTTTGCCTATTGCGGTATCCGATCATGCCCCAATATCTTTTGAATCTCAACTGGACATCCCCTCTCAGGCGAAAAATCGTTTCACTTATCCTAAATTTTTGTCTTCGGACGCTAAGTTTAAAAATTTTTTGGAAACTAAACTTGCGGATTTTGCTATGTTTAATGCGGAGGCCAAAAGTCGGCCTTCCCTGTTTTGGGAAACCGCTAAGGCAGTGATGAGAGGCGAGATTCTTGCCTATAATATTAGGCGCACTAAGAACCTTAAAAAACGTGAGAATGAACTTATGCGGGCAGTTACTAACTCTTACAATTTATACTTAATGGAAAAGACTTCCCAGAAATGGGCTAAATACATCACTGCATTAGAGGCGAGAGATTCACTACTAATATACAAAGCTACCCAAAAGGATATAAGGTTTTCAGCAAAATTTTATAAGTATGGGAACAAAACGGGAAAACTCTTAGCTAGATTAGTTAAGCAGGATCTAGGTTCTCAGCTAATTGACACACTTCATAGAAATGGGCAAATAGCTAGCTCTGCTCAGGACCTTCTTCAAATTGTTTATGACTATTATAAATCTATATACTCGGCTAAACCATCCGATGTTATAGAATGTCAGAGGTTCTGGTCAGGAATCACATTCCCATCACTATCACCATCCGTAATGGAAGATCTTAACTCTCCTATTACTGAAGCAGAAGTGGTCAAAGCTATTAACAAGCTGGGATATAATAAAGCACCGGGACCCGATTCATTACCTAATGAATTCTACAGAACGGTATCTGCTACTATAACACCTTATTTAACTTCGTTATTTAATTATATATTTATCGAGGGTAATGCACCTACGCCGAGTTTTGCAGCATCATTTACGTCCTTGATCTTAAAAAAGGGAAAAGACCCAAAAGCGATAGAATCCTATAGACCAATTGCCCTCATGAATACGGATTATAAACTGTTAACTACAATCCTGGCACAGAGGCTGCAGTCCCTTCTCCCTTCTATTATCAATACGGACCAGGCGGGATTCATGAGAAATAGGAACTCTGCTGCTAAGATAAGGGAACTCCTGCTTACTTTAGATTTCTTTTCTAACACCCAGTGCTCTGATCAAATGGGCGAGGGAAGCGAGACAGACATGGCAATATTAGCCATAGACGCCGAAAAGGCCTTTGATTCAATTCACCATGATCATCTTCTAATGTCCTTAGAACAGTTTGGATTGAAGGGCAACTTTACAAACTTCGTTGAAAAGCTATATCATACAGCTTCCACTAGACTAATAGTTAATGGTCAATTGTCTTTAGAAATAACTCTACAGAGGGGAACAAGGCAGGGGTGTCCCCTGTCCCCGCTCCTTTTCAATATCGCTATCGAACCCCTTGCTATAATGATAAGACAGAGGCTCGAGGGGATTATGATTGCCGGACGGGAATTAAGAATAGCGCTATACGCGGATGATATCCTTCTTTATCTAGCTAACTTACATAAGAATCTACCAACTCTCTTGGTAATTATACAACAGTTTGGCTCTTTCTCAGGATATAAGGTAAACATAAGTAAATCCGAATTTCTCTGGGTTAGGCAGACAAAAAATTCTCCCATAAATATACCTTTTTCTATAGTGAATGATTCATTTAAATACCTGGGTATAAATATTTCTAGTAACCCTGATACTTGGTACTCGCTGAATGTCCTCCCTGTTTTAAATAAAGCTAAAGTAGCTTTTAAAAACTGGCAGAATTTACCTCTCTCGTTATCCGGACGTATAGCAGTATATAAAATGATCCTCCTACCTAAAATACTGTACGTTCTTCAGAATATCCCCTTGCTTTTAAAAAAGAAGGATATTAATTTATTCAATTCATCTCTCCGAACCTTCCTATGGCAGGAAAGGAAGCCCAGAATGTCACTTATAAAACTTTCTTTCCCATTGGGAGCTGGAGGTTTGGCTTTACCTGACCTGAGGGAATATAATTATGTTTTTTTAATACGTACTGTAGCAGACTGGTTATTTCAGCGTAACTATGTGACAAATAATGACCTGGAGATTAGCATTATGCATCCCTTCTCACCGGTGGCACTTATACATATGGATACGACCGATATTCCATCTCGAATTAGAAAATATAAAACTATATATAATATAGTTCTGGCCTGGAAAAAAATATGTAATTTGCTAGGATTAGATTATCATGTATCACGATATTTGCCATTTGTAGGGAATCCACAATTTCAAGAGGGTACACCTTCCTTGATTTTTTCAAAATGGAACACTCGAGGACTTGCTAATGCCTTCCAGTTGCTTGATATAGAAGAAGGGTGTATCAAAACATTTGACACGCTTAGATTGCAATATAATCTCCCTCACAGAAATTTTTATGCCTATCTCCAAGCCAGACATTATGTTTTGAAGTTAACAAATGAATATGGCTGGAACTGGTCACTAGGGCAGTTGGATAAGTGGCTTACTTTGACAAAAAATGGAATTATGTCAATCTCCCCATGCTATACGATTCTGGTGTCAGATAGAGGTACAATTAATATAGATAAAATCGCGGGGAGTTGGGCCAAACTCTTATCTAAAGAAGTTGATTCCAAAACACCCTCTCTTTCAATTCAAGAGGTGGCTCGGACAACTCTGTCGTCTACATGGAGGGAATCCCATGTTAAGCTCTTACATAGGACATATTTTACACCAGAAAAGGGAACAAGATGTGGCAAATCGACTTTTACTAGTTGTCCTAAGTGTTCACTTCTTTCTGCAGATCTTCTGCATATGTTATGGACCTGCCCGAAAATCAGGAACGTTTGGTGTAAAGTTCAATTTTGGCTTTGTAAAATACTTGATCTCCCCTCATTAAATCTTTCAGACATGAATGTAATTTTTCTTTTTTCTAGACCAGAAGACAAGCAGCTTAACATTAAATTGATAAATGTAACCATACTGGCTGTTAGATACCTCATTTTTAAAAAATGGAAAATGAGTACGGGTCCCAGTATTTCTGAAATTAAAAACTGCTTAAAAAAGCAATGTATTCTTGAACAATATAATGTTAATATTGATAATGACAATGACATTTCTAGGTTTTTCCTCAAATGGTCAGCATTTGTAAAAATATTTCCCCCGGCTGAAAGGAGTGTTTGATATATCATCTACGTAACTCTGAACTGGTTCTTTTAGGGAGGTGGTGATGGGGTTTATTCTATTTTATTTTATATAATTTTTTCTTTTTTTTTTTTTTTTTTATTATGGTTTTCGATTTATGTTGTTTTTGTTTGTTTGTTAAGTCTTATTTTTTTTTTTTTTTTTTTTTTTTTTCTCTTTTTTGACAACATGTGGGTTCTATTTACGTCTGGGTTAAAATATTAAAATAATCCAACAGGGTATAGTTTATAAATGCAAAGAAGGAATGTTACTTTATTTTTTGGGCAGGCTTCAGCTAATTAATGTTTAAAGGTCTGAGGTTTCTATGCTCATATTTAGTTTATGTTTTCTATTATGATGTTAAATATGGGTGAATTACCTAAAACTTGTATAATTAGAACGCAGAGTTGATTGTTTCTGTTTTTCTTTTTCTCTTACATATGGTGTTCTTATATGTTAGTATACTTTGTTGGATATAAATAAATAAATATAAAAAAAAATAAGAAAAAAAAAAAATTGCATGCTCTATTTGAATCATGAAAGAAAAACTTGGATTCAGTGTCCCTTTAGTTTGGTTTTGAAGGTTTTGCAAGCTTTTTGAGCTTATGCATTCTCTATATTAACTACTTTCTTGGAAAGTATTGTTCCTTTTGGCTATCTCTTATGCTAGAAGAGTTTATGAATTGTCTGCTCTCTCTTGCGAGTCTCCTTTTCTGATTTTCCTTCAGGATAAAGCTGTTTTACGGACTTCGTTTTAATTTCTTCCTAAGGTTGTGAATTCTAACAACATTAGTAGGGGAATTGTTGTTCCTTCCTTGTGTCCTAATCCTAAAAATACTCTTAAAAGATTGTTACATTCTTTGTATGTTGTAAGAGCTTTGAAATACTATATTGAATCTACTAAGGATTTCAGAAAGACTTCTAGTCTATTTGTTGTTTTTTTTCTGGTCCTAGGAATGGTCAGAAAGCCTCTGCCATTTCTTTGGCATCTTGATTAAAGCTTTTGATTCACAAGGCTTATTTGGAGGCGGGACAGTCTCCACCTCAGAGAATTACAGCTCATTCTACTAGATCAGTTGCCACTTCTTGGGCTTTTAACAATGAAGCTTCGGTTGATCAGATTTGCAAAGCAGCAACTTGGTCTTCTTTCCATACTTTTACTAAATTTTACCATTTTAATGTATTTGCTTCTTCTGAAACAGTCTTTGGTAGAAAAGTTCTTTAGGCAGCTGTCTCGGTTTGATTCTTCTGATTATGATTTAAGTTTTTTCTTGAAATTTATAAGAAAGACTTATTTTTTTTGTATGGATTTAATTTTTTTCAGTGGAAATAGCTGTTTTGATTTTATCCCTCCCTCTCTAGTGACTCTTCTGTGGACTTCCACATCTTGGGTATTTCTATCCCATACGTCACTAGCTCATGGACTCTTGCCAATTACATGAAAGAAAACATAATTTATGTAAGAACTTACCTGATAAATTCATTTCTTTCATATTGGCAAGAGTCCATGATGCCCACCCTATTTACGGTGGTGATGATTTTTTTGTATAAAAGCACAATTATATTTCCAGTTCCTCTTTTTGTATGCTTTTTTACTCCTTATTTTATCACCTCACTACTTGGCTATTTTTTAAACTGAATTGTGGGTGTGGTGAGGGGTGTATTTATAGGCATTTTGAGGTTTGGTAAACTTTGCCCCTCCTGGTAGGATTGTATATCCCATATGTCACTAGCTCATGGACTCTTGCCAATATCAAAGAAATGAATTTATCAGGTAAGTTCTTAAATAAAATATGTTTTTTTTTTATAGTTTTTATAGTCTTTTTTTATAGTTATTATTATTTTTGTTTTGTAAATATGATTTTCTTTTCTTTATTTTGTTTGGAGTGTTAGGCTAAAACTGCTGTTTTGATGTATACCTTGAAATGCAATATTTGTAATATCCACAAGATGGTGCTATTATGTGTTTCATTGCTGATAGTGGATACAAGTAAAATGTTAGTTAAAATGGACATGAAGCCCAAAATGTTTCTTTCTTTATTCAGATAGAGAATACAATTTTAAAAAGTTTCCAGAATACGTCTATTATCAAATTTGCTTCGTTCTCCTGTTATTTTTGGTTGAAGACATACCTAAAACACTACATAACAGGAAATAGTGCTGCCATCTAGTGGTCTTGCTAATGTATAACATTAGTACTACATAACAGGAAATAGTGCTGCCATCTAGTGCTCTTGCTAATGTATAACATTAGTACTACATAACAGGAAATAGTGCTGCCATCTAGTGGTCTTGCTAATATATAGCATTGTTGCAAAACAGCTGCCATTTAGCGCTGCAAAGAAACAAAGGAAAAACCTGACTACAGTCTTCTGGTGCGTTTCCTTATTAATAGATCAGATAGGCTTTTTGCTATTTGTCATCTGTATTCTGTGTCATTCACCGATTAGGAAGGTTGTGATAATGAAGTTTTGCAAATTTTTTTCTCAACCTGTGACTTTGTTTCCAGCTAAACGATTGTTTTTTATCTCACTTGGAATTTCCTTATAAATATTATGGGCTAGATTACAAGTGGAGTGCTAAATTATTGCGCTCCCGCAAACATGGCTGGTTATTGTTACCGTGAGCTTGCGGTAGCAATAAGTGCTTATAAAATTAACCAGCATCTTTATTTTTTAATCAATTTACTGCACTAGGCAGTATTTTGGGGTTAAAGTTGGTGGGAGTGGGGTGTTTGGAAAAAAAACGGCACTGAAAAGTGTCTTTAAATTGCGGTCAATGGGAACTGTGTGTTCCCACAAAATATATATGTATATGCTTATATATATTTATGTGTTAATGTGTGTATATATACATATATATAAGCATATACATATATATTTATACTTGCTGCCATCGCTGCGCGACTTACCCCCTTCGCTGGCACTGAAGTTCTGATGCCGTCTCCATAGGAGCCTATGGAAGTGCGCTCTCATGAGCGCAATGCTTCCCAGTGATTGCTGTGAACTTGTAATATCAGCGCACATTATTGTGTGCTAGTATTACAATGCGGAGCGCTAATAACGTTTTCATGAAAGTGATATATAGTGCTCCACTTGTAATCTAGCCCAATGTTTAAAGCAAATAAGACTCCAAACCATGATTTGATTATAATACAGGGGTAACTCTAGACACTAACATAAGGGGATACAGCGTATATGGAGTACTGGTGAGGGGACCCGTTACTATCCGCCCATTCCATCAGGTTGGCATTAGAACATTCATCAGCCCCTTTGGATTCCTGCTGCCCCTTTCTCCATAAAAAAATGTGATATATATAATATTTTACGACTACATTGGAATAACTATGACTTTAATCCAGACTTTATTATATTTGTCTTTATAGCAACACAGTCAAAATATATTTCTTGTGAACTGCACTGGGGCTAAGTGGCCTCTTTTCTATGTGTCATCATTTAACTGGTGCACATGGCTAAGCAATTGCATCAGTAAAAGAGTAACTGGGAGGCACCAGCCTTACCCATATTACAGCACCCTCAACTGTGAACCTCTAGTATTAAGTAATAGTAGCACCACCAATAATATGTCAGGCATGAGTAAGGACATGGGTCAAAAACATAATTTTTTGCAGTTTGGCGAAATAAAATAACTTCTTGATATTGTCATCTGTGCTGCTATTACTTGATATTATATGTTTTGAGGGTTGTGGTGCATATCCTGATAGCTTGTACCCCAGACTCAATTAGACCCAGGTGCTGGATTACGGACTACTTGTGAACCTCACTCATGATCTGAGGCTGAACCTGTGGTGCTCTGTGCATTATCAGCAGCGTCATGGACAAACGTAGACAGGGAGTGTGAGAGAACTGACCCGCCCCTGAGCTTCAGGGTGGGTATTATAAGTTATCAGTCAGGTATCATCTCTTTAGATTAGAGATTTCAAATGTGAGAAAAAAAATTAAAACATTTTGTTGGACCCCAAAAGGAAATGAAAAGATTTTCATGAGCCCTTAAAAGTATTGTGGGTGCTAACCCTTTGCCTACTGGATAAATTGGCTCCATGTACTAATATTTGTTCTAAATCCTGCTTCTTCTATCATTGCTCTCGCCTTGCTCTGCACAGGGACAAATAAAATTGGCAGCTTTCACATGTACAGTTTGTGGGGCTACAGCAGAGAATGGGGCACATAGAATCTCTAGAACTGGCAAAGCCCAGACCACGCTCTGATTCTAACCATATTTTTAATCTTTCCCTTCTCATCTATGTGCCATGACTGCTTAAACTAATATTGAAGTCACAAACAAAAGTACAATGGTTTAATAAAGAATTATATATATATATATATTCACCGTATATATTGTGATATTGACATATATTAAATGTTCCAGTTAAACCAGTAAAAGGGGTGGTAAAGTCACAATTTTTGTGTGAGATTTTAAACAACTTTCCAATTAACTTGTAGTATTTAATTAGCTTTGTTTTCTTGGTATCCTTTGTTGAAGAGTAAAGCTAGGTAGGCTCAGCTGCAGGCACTGTACTACTGTCACCTGAATAAATACAAAAGCATAACAAGGGGTGCCTCATAGTGTAACCTGGTATCATTCAGATGGTAATGGATGGTAAATCTAGGGTACTCACAAAAGTGGTGGCATCTCTGTAGGAAAAGGTGCTTATGAGCAGACTGACCTTTAGCGGCAGTCAGTACGCTGTTACAGGCAAATGGAACCAGAGTTGTTGGACTAATCCTCTCTGGGTACTCAGCACGCAGTCACCGGGTTTCTTGCAGTGATATGCGTACAGTGCTAATCCAAACTTCAGGTTTAAATTTTATCCGTTGCATTTTAATTAAAGATTGTTTTTATCTTAACACCACACTCCGGATGTTGTGGTTGTTTTTTATACTCATTGACACCTGCATAATTCCATCCTGTATTACCAACAGTCTAGGATGGTTTCAGTTTGCCATATTCCACTTGGCAGGACATCTCAAAAGTTATTTGAGCCTGAAGTTTGGATTAGCACGGCACGCATATCACTGCAAGAAACCCAGTGACTGCTGAGTATCCAGAGAGGATTAGTCCAACAACTCCAGTTCCATTTGCCGGTAAGAGCGTACTGACTGCCGCTAAAGGTCAGTCTGCTCATAAGCACCTTTTCCTACAGAGGTGCCACCACTTTTGTGAGTACCCTAGATCAGGGCTCGACAAACCCAGAAGCCTGGTAGCCACTGGCTCCTAGAATTTTACCCCTGGCTCCTAACTTTTTGGGTTATTCTCCATATATCTATATACAAATCAAACGGTCTGGCTCCTAAAAATATGCCTGGCTCCTAAATATTCTTACTGGCTCCTAATTTTTAAACACATTTGTCAAGCACTGCCCTAGATTTACCATCCATTACCATCTGAATGATACTAGGTTACACTATGAGGCGCCCCTTGTTTTGCCTTTTTCTTTATTCAGAATAACCATCACACCGTAGGACACAAGAGGAGCTTTGTACCTCCATTTACAAGCACTGACATCGATCATTTTAAGAACGTTATCACATTCTCATCGATTTTAATTCATTTTAATGTTTCATTTTTTGAGATGTTAATTTTTTGAGATTTGTATTATTTTATTATTCTGTTATATGTTATAGCATATGCAACATATTTTTCATACAGAGTTTATCACCGTCATCATTTATTAAGTAATAGTTTTTTTCATTGTTTACATTTCACACATTGTATTTGTTTTGAGTAAGGGCTCCATGTACGAAGCAGCGTAAGCTGCTCCGGAGCCTTTGCGGGGCAGGTTCGCATATGCGAGCCTGCTTCCCGCAATGTAAGAAGCAGCGGTCATTAGACCGCTGCTTCCTACACCCTACGCCACCTCTTAGGTGGCGAAGCAAAATCACCGAGAGCTTGCTCGCTCTCGGTGATTGACAGCCCCTTCAGTCGCGTGATTGGTCGCGCGACTGAAGGGGCGGGCATTACACACTCCGCTGAGTGTGTAATGATACATACGGGCAAGCGGATCAATAGATACGCTGCCCGTGTGTAGCGGAGGTGGGCGGACAGCTTCGCGAGTTAAGAAGCTGTCCGCCCGCCTCTTAGTACATGGAGCCCTTAGTTTAATTTACTTTATTTATTTGTATTCATTATATCATCTCCTAATTATATTTTCTTTACACAAGAGTAGTAGTGCGCTTCCTTTCGTAGGTAACCCTTGTGGATATCTTTTTGCATACTACTGGCACCTAGCTGAATGTATCTGGTGAGCCAGTGACAAGAGGCATTTATGCGGCCACCAATCAGCAGCTAACACCAAATAGTGCATTTCTGCTTCTGAGCCTACCTAGTTATGCCTTTCCACAAAGGATACAAAGAGAACTAAACTAAGTTTGATAAAAGAAGAAAATTGGGAAGCTAATTAATGTTGCATCTGAATCATAAAAGTTTAATTTTTACTTTACTGTCCCTTTAAATCTATGGCTACCCATGCCTGTTCCTGCTCTCCTGACATCAGCCTGCTGTTCTGCTACATCCCCTAGTGAGATAAGAGTACAACTGGCATCATACAGATTATTTATGTTCTGTACAGAGTTTATAGGGTTAAGGGTGAGGGTGTCAGCTGTTTTTAATTTAGCGTTTAGTGACGTGCAGCAGTAATGACTACAGGGCTGGGGGGCAGGGGCTGGCACATACCCCTCTTTACAGTCCCTAAACTTCCTAGATAAGTAAAAACAGAAACATACAGCATTTCCCCTGATGTATACAATGTATTAATAAATTGGAGCAAGGATTAAATAGCGACATCTCTATTTTTGCAGATGATACTAAGTTAAGTAAGGTCATTAGGTCAGAGCAGGATGAACTTTCGTTACAAAGGGATCTGCAAAAATTAGAAGTATGGCAGGCAAATGGACACTGAGATTCAATACAGGGAAATGCAAGGTTCTACATTTTGGAAGTAAAAATAAACAGGCAACGTATTATTTAAATGGGACAAGACTTAGCCAAACAGAGGAGGAAATGGATTTGGGAGTAGTAATAAATAACAAGCTAAAGATGGGTGAACAATGCAGGTCAGCGGCTACAAAGACTAGCAAGATACTAGTAGCATGCATTAAAAGAGGCATTGATTCAAGGGAGGAAAACATAATTCTGTCACTTTATAAATCCCTGGTAAGACCTCACCTTGAGCATGGAGTGCTGTTCTGGGGACCGATCGCAAAAAAAAGATATTGCAGAACTGGAAAAAGTTCAGAGAAGGGCCAGAAAACTAATAAGGGGAATAGATCATTTAAGCTATGAGGAGAGGTTAGGCAAACTGGCGGCGAGATTACGAGTTTTGCGGTAACAGGGGTGCGTTGCTAACGCACAGTTTTCCCTCACCGCTCACCTAAAGTAACGCTGGTATTACAGTTTTTTTAATCCTGGCATTAGCCGCAAAAAGGTGAGCGTAGAGCAGAATTTAGCTCCACATCTCACCTCAATACCAGCATTGCTTACGGTAGCGGTGAGCAGGTAAAACGTGCTCATGCACGATTTCCCCATAGGAAACAATGGGGACTGAGCTGGCTGAAAAAAAAACTAACACCTGCAAAAAAGCAGCGTTCAGCTCCTAACGCAGCCCCATTCTTTCCTATGGGGAAAGGAATTTTATGTCTGCACCTAACACCCTAACATGAACCCCGAGTCTAAACACCCCTAATCTTACACTTATTAACCCCTAATCTGCCGCCCCCGCTATCGCTGACACCTACATTATATTACTAACCCCTAATATGCCGCTCCGGACACCACCGCCACCTACATTATACTTATGAACCCCTAATCTACTGTGGGTTTTAGAGTAGGGTTGGGTGTATGGGTGGTGGGTTTTAATGTTGGGGGGGTGAAAGAGCTGATTACTTTGGGGCAATGCCCCGCAAAAGGCCCTTTTAAGGGCTATTTGTAATTTAGTATAGGGTAGGGAATTTTATTATTTTGGGGGGCTTTTTTATTTTATTAGGGGGATTAGAGTAGGTGTAATTAGTTTAAAATTCTTGTAATTCTTTTTTTATTTTCTGTAATTTAGTGTTTTTTTTTTCCCGTAATTTAGTTTATTTAATTTAATTGTAGGTAGGTTAGGTAATTAGTTTAATTATAGTGTAGTGTTAGGTGTAATTGTAACTTAGGTTAGGGTTTATTTTACAGGTACTTTTGTACTTATTTTAGCTAGGTAGTTATTAAATAGTTAAAAACTATTTAATAACTATTGTACCTAGTTAAAATAAATACAAAGTTGCCTGTAAAATAAAAATAAACCCTAAAATGGCTACAATTTAATTATTATTATTTATAGTGTAGCTATTTTAGGGATTATTTTATAGGTATTTAGTTTTAAATAGGATTAATTTATTTAATAGTAGTAATTTAATTTTGTTTTATTTAAATTATATTTAAGTTAGGGAGGGTTAGGGTTAGATTTAGATTTAGGGGTTAATAAATTTAATATAGTAGCGGCGACGTTGGGGGCGGCAGATTAGGGGTTAATAAATGTAGGTAGGTGTCGGCTATGTTAGGGACGGCAGATTAGGGGTTAATAAAATGGAACTAGTGTTTGCGAGGTGGGAGTGCGGCGGTTTAGGGGTTAATACATTTATTAAAGTGGCTGTGATGTCCGGTCAGCAGATTAGGGGTTAAATAATTTTATTATAGTGTTTGCGATGTGGGGGCTCGGTTTAGGGGTTAATAGGTAGTTTATGGGTGTTAGTGTACTTTGTAGCACTTTAGTTAAGAGCTTTATGTTACGGCGTTAGCCCATAAAACTCTTAACTGCTGACTTTTATATGCGGTAGGAGTCTGAACAGGAGAGGGTCTACCGCTCACTTTTTCAGGCGATCATAATACCGGCATTAGGCAAATCCCATTAAAAAGATAGGATACGCAACTGACGTAAGGAGATTTGGGGTAAGCTAAAATCGCGGGAAAAAAAAGTGAGCGATAGACCCTTTCCTGCCTGACTTGTAATACCAGCGGGCGTTAAAAAGCAGCGTTGGGACCCCTTAACGCTGCTTTTTAAGGCTAACGCAAGACTCGTAATCTAGCCGTGGGTTTGTTTTCTCTAGAAAAAAGGCGCTTGAGAGGTGACATGATTACTTTATATAAATATATTCAAGGCCCATATACAGAGATGGCAAAAGCTCTGTTTAGTCCAAGAAAATTGTTTGTGACAAGAGGTCACAGTTTAAGTTTGGAGGAAAGGAGATTTAATCTCCTGCAAAGCAAACGTTTTTTCACTGTAAGAGCAATAAAATTGGCTAGAAACAAAATTCATGGATATAATTGCATGTATTAAACGGGTCATCTTTTAATGGGATTAATTTAAGCTCAACTGGAGCTTTTTGTAAGTATATTAGATTAGTATAGGTTGAACTCGTTGGACTTCAGTCTTTTTTCAACCTCATCTAATATGTTGCTATATTACCTGCACAAACAGCTCTTAAAAGCAATTAAAGGGACATTAAAAAGCCAGTTAATACAGTAGATTTGCATAATAAACAAATGCGTGATAAAAAGACAATGCAATAGCACTTAATTTGAACTTAGTCTTCTGAAAGACTGTGCCCATTTTGTTAATGGAAGTAAATTGGAAAGTTGTTTAAAATTGCTGCTCAATCTGAATCATGAAAATTTAATTTTGACTTGAGTGTCCCTTTAAACAGTGCTCCTTTAGTAAAAACAAACATGTTAAATCAAAGTAAACATAAAAAGAACAAACAACTTACTTGTTTCTTGCAAAATGAGCACTTAGAACAGGGGTGTCAAACTCAAATTCATCCGGGGCTGCATCAGCAGTTTGGTCACCCTCAAAGGGCCGGTTGTATCTAGGACTATGTGTCCACTCTTTATTATCATAAATTATTGTCACTGCATTCAATTATTACTGTTTTTTCTAATAATGTGTAAGTAATAACTAGCTCTGAAAGCAGAAACATAGTCAGAATAATGACAAGTAGATATTCAAATGTACAATAATTGTACAATTTATTGAAAAATGATTTTTGGTAACAGACAGTAATTTTTTTTTAAACATACAAATATTGCCAAAAACTGTTTATTACACATATGGCAAACACAAGGCATTAACTTTTTCTTAACTTTTCTGACTAGATGGCTGACATCGTTTTCCTGAGGTCAGTCCATCGATGTCTGGCGTTAGGTCTTGTGCTGTAGCAATCCGCAAAACAGCATGGAGGTTATCATCAGTGATGCATGATCTGAGCTTGGTCTTGTTCAGATTCATGACTGAAAACATCTGTTCACATAGATAGGTGCTCCCAAACATGGACAGAACACGTGCAGCTTGAAGTCGGAACTGTGGCATCAAAGCAGGGGGGAGGAGACGGTAAAAGTCGTCGACTGTCGCATCCTGGAACTTCACTTTCAGGCTGCTGTTGCTATGAAGTTCTATTAATTCCATTTGAAGGTGATGTGGTGCACTGTCAACATCGATGTTGAAGGGATTGGCAAAGCTGGTAAAGGTTAAGTTTTGTTCTTTAAAGTCAGAAAAGCGTTGATTGAATTCATCAATCAGCCGATTCACTTTGGTACCCAATCGAGCACATGAAAAAGTACCTGGGAATGAGGTTGAGATGCTCTGGCAGATAGGAAAGTGGGCAAGACTGTCTTTTTCAAGCTGTGACTTCCATAGGCGCAGTTTCTCCTGGAAAGCTGTTATTGCCTCATACATTGAGGTTATGACTTGTTTGCGGCCCTGCAGCCTCAGATTCAGTTGGGCGAGATGCTCTGTTATGTCACACAACATGGCAAAATCGCACAGCCAGTTTGGATCTGACAGTCTGACAAGGGCTTCCCTTTACTTTGCATAAAAAGAGTAATTTCTTCCAAAAGCTCAAAAAATCTCTTGAGAACGGTGCTCCTACTCAGCCACCTTACTTCTGTATGGTATGGCACATCTGTATGTTCCATGCCCACCTCCTTCAAAAATTGTTGGAACTGACGATGATTCAGACCCCGTGCACGCAGAAAATTCACTGTTTTCGTGACTGTGGACATTATGTTATCCAGTTGCAGAACCTTGCCACACAGAGCTTCTTGGTGGATAATGCAGTGATAAGTTATCAGCGGCGTGTGGCAATTACTTTTTTTCATTTTCTCTTTTAACAGTCCAACCAAGCCATTTCTCTCTCCACACATTGCTGGAGCGCTATCAGTAGTAAGTCCCACCAACTTTTCCCAAGGTAATTTCATTTTATTTACGGATTAATCCACTGCATTGAAGATGTCCCTCCCAGTTGTTGTCCCATACATGGCGACCACATCCAAGAGCTCCTCACTGACAGACAAGTCTTCCTTCACACCTCTTACAAAAATAGCTAGATGAGCTGTATCAGTATTGTCAGTGCTTTCATCAACAGCTAATGAAAATGCCAGATAACTGTATGCCTTTTCAGCCAACTTTCTTTTAAGATTACAGGCTAGGTCCCTGACTCGGTCTGTGATGGTGTTTCTTGACAAGCTGACATTGTTAAAAGCCTGTCTCTGCTCAGGGCACACCTGTTCACATACCTTCAGCATACACTGCTTTACAAATGCACCTTCTGAAAAGCACTTTGAAGCTCGTGCAATTTCTTCAGCCACAAGATAGCTGGCTTTCACTGCTGCATCATTTTTTGCTGTCATTTTTGCAAAAACATTCCGTTGAGAATGCAGGCTACCTTTTAATTCTTGGACCTTTTGTTGCTTTTCCTGGTGGCTATGGTTAGCAAATTTGGCTCCATGTTTGGTCTCAAAGTGCCGGCGTAAATTGTATTCCTTCATCACTGCCACTGCCTCATAGCAAATAAGACATAGCGGCTTGTCTCCATTAATCACAAACATGTATTCACTTTCCCATCTCTGCTGAAATTGCCTTCCCTCTGCATCAACTTTTCTTTTCTTGGACATTTTTGGGTTATTTGATTGTAGTTTATGGTCCCTATACCACTGTAAAGTGACACGGAAGTGGTCAGTATATCCAAAGTTTACCGCTTTAGACCTCCCCTAATAAGCAGACCCAGTTTACCGCTCAGACTTTTAAACAGAATAATAAGCAGACCCCCCCTCCCACATACATCACATATATTCCTTAAGAAACTTATGTACTTACAGTACAGGAGAGAAGGGTTCAGGGGGTTCAGGCAGCTGTTGGATCTGTCACATCACAGGATGGCATGCACTCAATCTAAAAACAAGTGGAGGTTTCCTGTGTAGAACGGCCGGCGCTGCTAGAGGGCAGACGTTCTCTAGCTTGTAGGCTGCCGCGCATGCGCTGAAGAGGCGGCTTTCTTGTGTCAAAAAAAAAAAGCGAGAATAAAAGGTGAAGGCTGGCGGCTACACGGGCCACATGACGAGGTCTGGTGGGCCGGATTCGGCCCGCGGGCCTTGTGTTTGACACCCGTGCCAAACACTGTTTATTACACATATGGCAAACACAAGGCATTAACTTTTTTTTAACTTTTCTGACTAGATGGCTGACATCGTTTTCCTGAGGTCAGTCCATCGATGTCTGGCATTAGGTCTTGTGCTGTAGCAATCCGCAAAACAGCATGGAGGTTATCATCAGTGATGCATGATCTGAGCTTGGTCTTGTTCAGATTCATGACTGAAAACATCTGTTCACAAAGATAGGTGCTCCCAAACATGGACAGAACACGTGTAGCTTGAAGTCGGAGCTGTGGCATCAAAGCAGGGGGGAGGAGACGGTAAAAGTCGTCGACTGTCGCATCCTGGAACTTCGCTTTCAGGCTGCTGTTGCTATGAAGTTCTATTAATTCCATTTGAAGGTGATGTGGTGCACTGTCAACATCGATGTTGAAGGGATTGGCAAAGCTGGTAAAGGTTAAGTTTTGTTCTTTAAAGTCAGAAAAGCGTTGATTGAATTCATCAATCAGCCGATTCACTTTGGTACCCAATCGAGCACATGAAAAAGTACCTGGGAATGAGGTTGAGATGCTCTGGCAGATAGGAAAGTGGGCAAGACTGTCTTTTTCAAGCTGTGACTTCCATAGGCGCAGTTTCTCCTGGAAAGCTGTTATTGCCTCATACATTGAGGTTATGACTTGTTTGCGGCCCTGCAGCCTCAGATTCAGTTGGGCGAGATGCTCTGTTATGTCACACAACATAGCAAAATCGCACAGCCAGTTTGGATCTGACAGTCTGACAAGGGCTTCCCTTTACTTTGCATAAAAAGAGTAATTTCTTCCAAAAGCTCAAAAAATCTCTTGAGAACGGTGCTCCTACTCAGCCACCTTACTTCTGTATGGTATGGCACATCTGTATGTTCCATGCCCACCTCCTTCAAAAATTGTTGGAACTGACGATGATTCAGACCCCGTGCACGCAGAAAATTCACTGTTTTCGTGACTGTGGACATTATGTTATCCAGTTGCAGAACCTTGCCACACAGAGCTTCTTGGTGGATAATGCAGTGATAAGTTATCAGCGGCGTGTGGCAATTACTTTTTTTCATTTTCTCTTTTAACAATCCAACCAAGCCATTTCTCTCTCCACACATTGCTGGAGCGCCATCAGTAGTAAGTCCCACCAACTTTTCCCAAGGTAATTTCATTTTATTTACGGATTAATCCACTGCATTGAAGATTTCCCTCCCAGTTGTTGTCCCATACATGGCGACCACATCCAAGAGCTCCTCACTGACAGACAAGTCTTCCTTCACACCTCTTACAAAAATAGCTAGATGAGCTGTATCAGTATTGTCAGTGCTTTCATCAACAGCTAATGAAAATGCCAGATAACTGCATGCCTCTTCAGCCAACTTTCTTTTAAGATTACAGGCTAGGTCCCTGACTCGGTCTGTGATGGTGTTTCTTGACAAGCTGACATTGTTAAAAGCCTGTCTCTGCTCAGGGCACACCTGTTCACATACCTTCAGCATACACTGCTTTACAAATGCACCTTCTGAAAAGCACTTTGAAGCTCGCGCAATTTCTTCAGCCACAAGATAGCTGGCTTTCACTGCTGCATCATTTTTTGCTGTCATTTTTGCAAAAACATTCCGTTGAGAATGCAGGCTACCTTTTAATTCTTGGATCTTTTGTTGCTTTTCCTGGTGGCTATGGTTAGCAAATTTGGCTCCATGTTTGGTCTCAAAGTGCCGGCGTAAATTGTATTCCTTCATCACTGCCACTGCCTCATAGCAAATAAGACATACCGGCTTGTCTCCATTAATCACAAACATGTATTCACTTTCCCATCTCTGCTGAAATTGCATTCCCTCTGCATCAACTTTTCTTTTCTTGGACATTTTTGGGTTATTTGATTGTAGTTTATGGTCCCTATACCACTGTAAAGTGACACGGTGTAATGCTGAACAGCACTTCTAAGTCCAGTTTCCTATATACACAATAATATGTGTATGTTACACCTTGATAATATTAACACTATGGGGAAGTGTTAACTATATAAACAAGGTGTTTTTATATAAGGACTCCCGGGAAGGGAGAAAATAACATGAACTCTTATAGAGAGTAATGTATATATAAGGTAGGAGATTAGGAATCAAATAATAAGCAACAGTTCCAATTATCAAAGCTCAGAGTGGTAAAGTCATATGAGAGAATAGCTTTGACTGATTTAAATATCGGAGTTCTGATGAATGTAAATACAGCCCACAAGATTTGCATAAAGCAGGAGAAGTGCGATTCACAAAGTTAAAGATCACAGTGACAGAATATCTTCAGATAATAATCGGTACCTTGAGTCCGGTAAGTAATTCTACCTCCTAGTGCAGAGCGTGGTGGAGTTGTTGATCCGCTCTGTCTTCGGTAAGCTGAGCTTCCGTTGGCGTGTGACGTCAGAGGTGTAGCAGCGGCGGAATACTGCGGAGTCACAGATCTTGCTGGAGGAGAATCAAATAATAAGTATGCGTTAAACAGTTCACAGAAAGTATACAAGTTGGAGACTGAGGTTTATATAATAAGGTCTTGATAAATATCACAATGGTGCAGACAGACTGAAATCAGGTATTTGAGGCTGTGAGGAGGTTTGGTTAACGATCACTGAAAATGTCCCAATAAGCAGACAGTCAGAAAGAATGAGCAAACAAAGATTTAGTTGATCCGAAATTTTCAAAGTATGAAGCAAGGTACTAGCTTCAGGAGCTTAAGTATAGGTATCCAACTTAGAGCAGTTAAACAAAATACTAAGCACAGAATGATAGGTGTGCAGGTGATTTGTAAGGGGCGTATTCAGATGATTGGTGCAAGAATCCTTAAAGCTGTATGCACAAGGAACATAACCTGACAGGACCCCCTCCTCAGGCAAGCTGTCCCACAGCTTGTGGACGAGGACGATCTGCAAACCTGCGATGGTACTGAGCGACCAAACGAGGAGCGTTAATGTTGGAGGATGGTTCCCAACTGTCTTCCTCAGTAGAACAGTTCTTCCAACGAATTAGGTATTGTAAGGTACCTCTACAATACCTGGAGTCAAGGAGTGAATGAACCTCATAAACATCTGGATCCTGAGAGTCCATGGCTGATGGCAATACTGGTACTGTATTTCTAGTCGGATTGTATGGTTTGACTAAGGAAACATGGAACGTAGGATGGATTTTTAGGCTAGACGGTAAGACGAGTGTCACAGCATTTTTATTGACTATTCTTTGAATTCGAAAGGGCCAACAGAATTTTTGTGTTAGTTTCCTGGAAGGAACTTGTATCCTTAAGTTTTTAGTGGATAACCACACTCTGTCTCCTACTTTATAAGATGGAGCTTCCCTTCGTCGTAGATCGTAGTAATACTTTTGTGTTGATTGTGCCTTTTCTATGTTCTCCTTAATGAACCTGAAATTGTCCAGTATATTGTTACATAATTCATCTACTATTGGTGAACTGGATGCGATTGAAGAAACAGAATCAAAACTAGGATGTAATCCATAATTAGCATAAAATGGTGAGAGCTTGGTGGATGAGTTGGTTAAATTATTGTATGCAAATTCAGCTAATGGCAGGAAGTCAGACCAATTGTTTTGTTGGTTTTGTAGATATTGTAAGTTCTTGTGATCAGTTAGAATGATTATTGGGTGTAGTGCACCTTCTAAGAGATGTCTCCAAAATTCAAGCGACTTACGGATGGCAAGGAGCTCCTTATCCCCAATGGCATAGTTCCGTTCTGCTGAAGTCATTGCTTTGGAGAAGAATGATATGGGATGTAAAGGATCTGTAGCTGAGACTTGTTGAGACAGAACTGCTCCTATTGAGTGATCAGAGGAGTCAACCTCAAGGATGTATTGTAGGTTAACATTTGGGAACTTTAGTATTGGAGCAGTAGTGAATAGTGTCTTTAATGACTGGAAAACCTCAGAGTGGGTAGAAGTCCATTTGAAAGGTACAGTAGATCCTGTAAGTTGTGTGAGAGGTCGAACAATTTTTGAAAAGTCTTTTATAAATTTTCGGTAATAATTTGAAAATCCGAGAAATCTTTGTAATTCCTTTCTATTCGTGGGAATAGGCCAATCTCTAACTGCTTCAACCTTTTCAGTTTGCATTTCTATACCAGATGGTGAAATGGTATATCCTAGAAATGATATTGTAGTATTATGAAATGAACATTTTTCCGGTTTGGCATATAATTTGTGGACCCTTAAGCGTGCTAAGACCCATCTGACATGTTTAATGTGCTCTTCTAGAGTGGTTGAATAAATGAGTATATCATCTAGATATACCACCATACACACGTCCAGCAAATCACGAAAGATGTCATTAATGAAGTGCTGGAACGTGGCAGGGGCATTACACAGGCCGAATGGCATCACTAAATACTCGAAGAGACCATATCTGGTCCTGAATGCAGTGAGCCATTTGTCACCTTCACGTATACGTATGAGGTTGTAAGCCCCGCGAAGGTCAAGTTTTGAGAAGATGGTAGCATTTGTTAGCCTTTCAATTAGTTCTGGTATGAGAGGTAAAGGGTAGCGTTTTTTTACTGTACATTTATTTAGTTCTCTGTAGTCTATTATGGGTCTTAGTGTTTTGTCCTTGTTTGTAACAAAAAACATTCCAGCGGCCGTTGGTGAAGTGGAAGGTCTTATGAACCCTTTACGTATGTTTTCCTGTAAGTATTCTTTCAAATGTAAGAGTTCTGGCTGGCTTAAAGGGTATAAATGCCCAACAGGAAGCACAGATCCTGGTATCAATTCAATGGGACAGTCGTAAATACGGTGTGGTGGCAATGTCTCGGCTTCAACCTTACTAAAAACATCTGTGAAATCATTGTAACAAGGTGGTAATTTTAATGTATCGGAAGATGTGAGTAGTAACTCTTGTTTAGGGAAACAGGTATTTGTACAATATGATGAAGTGAATGAAACTTCCAAAGTATTCCAATTGATTAAAGGATTGTGTAACTGCAACCATTGAAGACCTAAAACAACCGGAAAATGGGGTGAAGGAATTATATCAAAGGTAACAAGTTCTGTATGACCTGATGCAGTAGTAGTAAAAAGAGGAATGGTGTGATGAGTAATGGGTCCAGTATGAAGTGTGGAGCCATCAATTACTCTGAGAGAAACAGGCACAGACTTTTTCACAATAGGAATTTTATTGAGTCTAACATATGTAGCATCTATAAAGTTTCCGAAGGCTCCAGAGTCAATTATGGCATTGGTCTTCAGTCTCTTAAGGTCCCACTGTATTGAAAGAAACAGATTGCAGTAAGTTTGGGTTACTTCAGAATTGTGTGACTTATACAGATAAGTAAACTTACTCTTTTTATTCTTGCGGAGAGTTGGACATTCTGTGACAGTATGATTAGGGTTGGCACAGTACATACATAGTCTCTGCAATCTGCGACGCAATCTTTCTTCTGCTGAGAGGGGACCTCTCAACATGCCAATCTCCATGGGAGTATTTCGGTCAGTAGATGTGCAAGGTTCTGTGGAACGGAGATAGGGTTGTACTTTCTGCTGTACCTCAGAGTGTTGTCGTTCAGCCTTCCTTTCACGTATCCTGCGATCAATTTGAGTGGCTAATTTCATCAGACCCTCTAAGGTGTCTGGCATTTCAGTGCGTGCAAGCTCATCTTTCAGAGTCTCGGAAAGTCCCAGTCTAAACTGATTCCTGAGAGACACTAAACTCCAAGATGAATCCGTTGCGTATAATTTAAACTCACTGATATAATCTTCAACCGGTTTTTTACCCTGTTTCAATTGCCTCATTTTGGTCTCAGCTGAGAGCTGAATATCAGAGTCAGAATATAGTTTATCCATAGCATGAAAAAAATCAGTTAGAGAATTTAACACAGGTGAGTTAGATTCACAAAGCTGGTCTGCCCAAATTCTAGGTTCTGCCTTCAAATATGAAATCGTGGTTAACACTTTTACACGTTCTGTAGGATATGTTCTAGGCTTTAAGTTATATAATAAACCACAAGCATTTTTAAATTGTCTATACAGTTTCCTGTCACCAGAAAAAGGTTCTGGTAGACAAACTTGTGGTTCTGCTGTACTAGTGTGTTGTTCTTTTGTATCTTTGATTAATTCTCTTAGTACCTGATTTTCTATTTGTAAATCTAAGATGGCTTGTCCCATTTGGTCCACCTTTTGGGACAAATTGTATACAACCTGAGGAAGATTAGGTTGTTCCATCTTGAAATAATTCTTTTTAAGGCTTAGTATTATGTAATGCTGAACAGCACTTCTAAGTCCAGTTTCCTATATACACAATAATATGTGTATGTTACACCTTGATAATATTAACACTATGGGGAAGTGTTAACTATATAAACAAGGTGTTTTTATATAAGGACTCCCGGGAAGGGAGAAAATAACTTGAACTCTTATAGAGAGTAATGTATATATAAGGTAGGAGATTAGGAATCAAATAATAAGCAACAGTTCCAATTATCAAAGCTCAGAGTGGTAAAGTCATATGAGAGAATAGCTTTGACTGATTTAAATATCGGAGTTCTGATGAATGTAAATACAGCCCACAAGATTTGCATAAAGCAGGAGAAGTGCGATTCACAAAGTTAAAGATCACAGTGACAGAATAGCTTCAGATAATAATCGGTACCTTGAGTCCGGTAAGTAATTCTACCTCCTAGTGCAGAGCGTGGTGGAGTTTTTGATCCGCTCTGTCTTCGGTAAGCTGAGCTTCCGTTGGCGTGTGACGTCAGAGGTGTAGCAGCGGCGGAATACCGCGGAGTCACAGATCTTGCTGGAGGAGAATCAAATAATAAGTATGCGTTAAACAGTTCACAGAAAGTATACAAGTTGGAGACTGAGGTTTATATAATAAGGTCTTGATAAATATCACAATGGTGCAGACAGACTGAAATCAGGTATTTGAGGCTGTGAGGAGGTTTGGTTAACGATCACTGAAAATGTCCCAATAAGCAGACAGTCAGAAAGAATGAGCAAACAAAGATTTAGTTGATCCGAAATTTTCAAAGTATGAAGCAAGGTACTAGCTTCAGGAGCTTAAGTATAGGTATCCAACTTAGAGCAGTTAAACAAAATACTAAGCACAGAATGATAGGTGTGCAGGTGATTTGTAAGGGGCGTATTCAGATGATTGGTGCAAGAATCCTTAAAGCTGTATGCACAAGGAACATAACCTGACACACGGAAGTGGTCAGTATATCCAAAGTTTACCGCTTTAGACCCCCCCTAATAAGCAGACTCAGTTTACCGCTCAGACTTTTAAACAGAATAATAAGCAGACCCCCCTAATAAGCAGACCCCCCCTCCCACATACATCACATACATTCCTTAAGAAACTTATGTACTTACAGAAGGGTTCAGGGGGTTCAGGCAGCCGTTGGATCTGTCACATCACAGGATGGCATGCGCTCAATCTAAAAACAAGTGGAGGTTTCCTGTGTAGAACGGCCAGCGCTGCTAGAGGGCAGACGTTCTCTGGCTTGTAGGCTGCCGCGCATGCGCTGAAGAGGCGGCTTTCTTGTGTCAAAAAAAAAAAAGCAAAAAAAAAAGCGAGAATAAAAGGTGAAGGCTGGCGGCTACACGGGCCACATGACGAGGTCTGGTGGGCCGGATTCGGCCCGCGGGCCTTGTGTTTGACACCCGTGACTTAGAATGTCTCATTGTAGTACCTGCCCTCAGGGAGATAAGAGAGGAGACATTTTTGTAACTTACAGCATTCTGCCTCTTCTGGTCATGAGCAAAAGAGTACTTAATTCCATATAAGTAATCACAGACTGAGTGCACAAATTGTATTGTATTGGGTACTTGTAAAGCGCGGCTAATCACCCGTAAGGGTCTCAAGGCGCTGCTCATTTTATCGACCTCGGAAGGATGAAAGGCTGAGTGGACCTCACCGGGGATCGAACCTTGGGTTGCTACAGAGCTCAGCCACAAAGAGTTGTCCAAAATTACATATATCTCTTGCCTATAGTATCAACTCACTACGAGTCCCACATTGTTGCGGCTATACAGGCAAACTTCCAAAATGTCAACCCCTGATAAATATTAAAGAGAGTGTATGGACTTACCGCACCTCTACACAGCCTTCTCAACGGGAATGTAGGCAATGTTAGTTCCGTTATCCCACTCCTTCAATGTGGAGTAGGCAGCTGTCTTCACTGCTTGGTTATTTGCAGCGTGTGACTTCCAGCTAATGGTGTGCGTGTAGCCTTGCTCCCAAACCAACACTGTGAATGGGCACAGGCTATTCTCTAGACTGCAAGGGCTCTCCGCTCCACCCAGACACCGAAATTCAAATAGCAAAACAAGTTAGCAGTCTCAGAGTATATAACCATAAAAGAGAGATCAAGCCAGGAGAGTGATCTGTATTAAAACGTCCATTTTATTGGGTATGCATATAAAAGCTAAGGGACACAGCAGCCAGGTACTGCAGCTAGCTGACGAGTTTTCTGCCTCAAGGGCACTTCATCAGAGCTAAACAAACAGGTGTATCTACCTACTTTAAATTACAATGGGAGATGTCATTTCTGACCAATAGTATTGCATCATACATAAACATCACGGATTCCACCACCAGTTGATTGCATGTTTAAAAGGTAACATCCCAACAAGACATTCATTAATACAAAATTAAAGAAATACATTAAGATACAAATAAAAACAACTACAAATTGATTTGGGCTCTTGATTGATATCCAAAAAGCTCTAAAGTCTCATACCTAATTTAATCATATACGACTACTATGTACATATACTTATAAAGGTAGATACTTTACTGCAATGTTATGCAAAGAAGGAAAAAAGTATATATTGAACCAATTGGAGACAATGATATTAACTTTCTCAATACTGGCAAATAATTAATTAATGTATAAAAATTTAAATGCCAAAAGCATTTTAATAAATGCCAGTAATGATGAAAATTACTCCAGTTGGTAAACCTTATTCCCAGAAGATTTCTGTTAAATGGAAAAAAGTAATAATTCAATAATCTTAACACATAATGTATCATATCACAAATAATTGCTAACAAAATTAAGTCCTGTCTATAAACAATTTTACATCGCTTATTTTATTGATGAATAGGAGTGAGCCTCTCCTCAGTGTGTATATCCAATATACTTCTCTCTTACTTAATGAAATAAATCTATCACCCGCCGCCCCCCCCCCCCCGGCATTGTATTTGATGTGTTCAATCCCTTGGAAGCTGAAGTTCTCAATATTGTTCAAATGCCCTGCAAAATGTTTGGCCACAGGTGTTTTAGGGATCTCAGACGTCTCCAACGACAGTAAATGTTCTCTAATTGTATCCTGAGAAGTTTAGAGGTGAGGCCCACATACTGAAATTTACAGCTAACGAGATATATAACATATGATGAATTACAAGTTATTCTATCCCTGATTTTATAAGAATTTCCTGTATTTGTTGAAGTGAATGTTTCACCTACTTCTGTATAATTACAGCTATTGCAGGGGCTCCCTTCACACCTATAAAAGCCAGCCTTCAAAGAAAGCCAATTCCTATTGGTTACTTTAGACTTAGATGTATTTGCTGGAAAGATTTCTGTTATCTTATCTCCTATAGTATCCGACCTACATGATACAAAGTTACATTGTGTAGAGATTGTTTGTAAATCCACATCATTCTCTAATATGGACAACCTTTTCTTAATAATGTTGCAAATGTCACCAAATTGGTTACTATATTTATTGATACAATTAATACTACCTCTAGTGCAGTGCTTTCCAAACTGTGTGTCGGCAGCAGTGTGTAGGTGTGTCCCTGCTTCAGCACAATTTTTTTTTAAAAATTTTTGGTTTCCGACTTGCCTGCTACGCAAATCATGTGGTTGACCTAATGGGTCACAAATCATCTTAACCTATTAGCACCGCTTAGCGGGAACTGAAACTATTCACATTGGCGGCACATTGGCTTCTGACTGCACGTATAGTCCCCTCAAATCAGCTCATGACTGCATGTGTAGTCAGTGAGTGGGACAGCAGTGTGTTTGCTACGCGGGCAGTGGTCAGTCGGACTCGCAGAGCTCTGAGGGCAGCAGCTTAAACCCTGAGCTAAAGTCAGAAGTCAAAGTGTTTTGGTTTTTTTGCAGCTAGCTCCCAGTAGTGCATTGCTGCTCCTGCTCTTGATACACGGATAGGAAGTGGAAGCTTAAAAATGCTTGATGATGAAATGTGAGTGTCTTTATCTAATATTCTACCAAATATTCAGAAACTGTTCATCCCATCAACTATTGGTGTTATTAAACTTTTTTTTTAATGATTGCACATACTTACTGTTAGTTGTAAATACATTAAGTTATCATTTATGTATGTGTCCGTATCTCTTAAAACAAATTAGTTTAACCTCCTGTTTGCTAGTACATCTGAATTACTGTGTCACAAAATGATGTAGGTGTAAAAAGTGTGTCACCAACATGAAAAGTTTGGAAATCTCTGCTCTAGTGTTATCACTTTTAATGTTATCCTTTAACAGATTCTCCCTGCTAAATCCAGCCACCTGTTCTGACAGACTTTTCAGTAGACAAGGTTCATAACCTCTCTCATTAAGATGATGTGTTAAATAATTTGTATGCCGCAAATAACTTATCTGTACAATTTTGTCTAAGTCTGACATACTGTCCCTTTGGTATCCCTCTCTTTAAGTGATACGGATGTGAGGAATCTACTCTTAAAATGGTGTTGCCTGTAATCTCCTTTCTGTTTACCTCAGTGTATATTTTCTCATTTTCATGACTTAAGAGGACATCCAGATAGGGCATGTTCACCCCCGAAGAATTATATGTAAACTTCAGGTTACCCTCATTTGCATTTAGATGTCCCAAGAAGTCATTAAGCATTTCTTCAGAAAATTCCCATACTAATAGCACCTTGTCTATATATAGGGTATAATATTTAATGTTGTTCCTGAGAAAATTCTGTTTACTGAATACCTTTGTTCCTTCAAAGTTGATCAGATATATATTGGCATACGAGGGGGCAAATTTTGCCCCCATCGCAGTACCTCTTAGCTGTAGAAAATATTCACTATTGAAAATAAAATAGTTCTAAATAAATAGTTATAAATAAAAATAATATAGCATCCAATATGTATGTGATTAAATCAGAGTCATAATCTGAATATCTTTCCAGCATTCTCTTGACAGAAATAATGCCCATATTATGCAGTATGCAAGAGTACAGGGATACAGCATCTATGGTTACAAAAATATAGCTTTCCATTCAAAATCTTGTAATAGTCTCAGTAAGTGTTTCGTGTCTCTCAAAAAAACTGGTAAAGATTTGGGCTGTAGTTGTGCATCAACCCATTGACGTAATCTTTTCCCCAGGGTGCGAATAGCTGAAATAATTGGTCTATATATAAATATTCACTAGTACTCTTTTATAAGATCAAATTCTTAACTCCCATATCTAATAAATGTGTAAGTTATTTTTGAAACTTTAATGTAGGGTTGAATGTAAGCTTTCTATAGTTATCACCATCAGATAGCTGGCTATATGCTTCCGTCAGATATTGTTCTCTACTAAGTAGTACTAGTACTACTAACTATTGAACCACATTTGTCTGAGTTGACTACCACAAGATCTAGATTGTGTTTTATCCTATCTAAATCTTAAGAGTCTTCATTACTAAGATTATTAAGAGTATATTTATCCTTACTTTTAAGTACAGAGTCAGACAGTGATATAAGATCATGTTCTAAGATAGAATGAAACACTTTTATTACATCATTGCAAGCATTGATTGGATAAAAAGTACTAGTCCTGAGAGGGTGCAAACCCAGACCTTTTTAAAGAACAGTTTCTTCATACATACTGAGCTGTTAGGAGAAAGGTTGATTATCTTCATTTTTTGCCAATCTTCTTTTTTCCCTGAGTTGTGAGGCTTGGATATCTTGGTAATTGGACCTCCGTCACAATCGCCTCCACTCCTTTTGTCACTTTTTCTTTTTCTTTGGAACCTGCTCCGTTTTTTGGCCTGGCTCCCAAATTTCTTTCAGAACTTACTTTTGTTAGAGGGGTAGAGGTGGATGGAGTAATTTGTATATCCATACTGGTAGAGGTATCCGTGCCAGAATCATTAGTAGAGACTGTGTCAAAACAGACATACTGGGGCCTATTTATCAAGCCGTCAACCGCAAATATGCTGGAATTCCACAGCATAATTGTTGCGAGCTTGATTCGCCTCATTTATCAAAGCCTACAGACTGGCAAAAGTTGAAATCTGTGATGTAACATACGATTCGCCGGTCTCAGTCCGACACAGATCAATGCTTATGTCATTACAGATGTTCCGAATACAAATTCGACACTATCTGTCTACTTTTGCTAGTTATCAAATATCTACCAGGTACGCTCGCCACTATTCCGGCCCAGCGTACCTGCTTTTCAATCCGCCACCCTGGAGGCGGCGGATGCCATAGCAATCAATGGGAGTCTGAAAGCAGCGAAAGCTCATGTTCGCTGCTGCCCGATATCCCATTGATTCCTATGGGAGAATAAAAGTTATGTTTACACCTAACACCCTAACATGTTCCCAGAGTCTAAACACCCCTAATCTGCCGCCCCCTACACCGCCGCCACCTACATTATACTTATTAACCCCTAATCTGCTGCCCCGCCACTGCCTACATTATACTTATTAACCCCTAATCTGCTGCCCCGACACCGCCACCACCTACATTATACTTATTAACCCCTAATCTGCTGCCCCGACACTGCCGCCACCTACATAAAAGTATTAACCCCTATACCGCTGCTCCTGGAGCCCACCAAAATGAAATAAAGTTATTAACCCCTAAACCCCTGGCCTCCCACATCAGTACCACTTACTAAACCTATTAACCCCTAAACCGCCAGCCCCCCACATCACCATAAACTAAATTAACCTATTAACCCCTAAACCTAACAACCACTTAACTTTATATTAAATATTAACTCATCCCTATCTTATAATAAATTTAAACTTACCTTTAGATTTAAATTAAACTATATTCAACTATTAACTAACCTACCCTAACTGTTATACTAAAATTAGATTAAACTATATTAAACTATTAATAATTCTACCTTAACTGTTATACTAAAATTACATTAAACTATTAATTAATCTACCCTAACTATTAGACTAAAATTACAATAAACTATATTAAGCTAATAATTAACCTACCCTAACTGTTATACTAAAATTACATTAAACTACAAATTAAATTAACTATATTACATATTTAAAAACCTAACCCTACTAAAATAATTTTAATTTACTATTAAAAATTACTAAGTTACAAAAAAAATAAACACTAAGTTACACAAAATAAAAAATAATTTATCAAATATTTAAACAAATTACACCTAATTACACATCTAAGAGCCCTATGAAAAAAAGCCCCCCAAAAATAAAAAACCTCTAGCCTACAATAAACTAACCCCGAAGATCCACTTACAGTTTTTGAAGACCCAACATCCATCCTCAACGAAGTGGCAGAAGTCCTCATCGAATCCAGCAGAAGTCTTCATCCAAGCGGGCCGAAGTCTTCATCCAATCTGGCCAAAGTCTTCCAGACGGCATCTTCTATCTTCATCCAGACGGCATCTTCTATCTTCATCCAGACGGCATCTTCTATCTTCATTCTATCTTAGAAATCTATCAGCCAATCGGAATCTAAGGGACACCATCTTGGATGATGTCATTTAAAGGGAAACTTCATTCGGAAGAAGACATCGAAAGAAGAGGATGCTCTGCGCCGGATGTCTTGAAGATGGAGCCGATCTGCGCCGGATGGATGAAGATAGAAGATGCCGTCTGGATGAAGACTTCTGCCGGCTTGGATGAAGACTTCTGCCGGCTTCGCTGAGGACTTCTGCCGCTTCATTGAGGATGGATGTTGGGTCTTCAGAAATTGTAAGTGGATCTTTGGGGGTTAGTGTTAGGCTTTATTAAGGGTTCATTGGGTGGGTTTTAATTTTAGATTAGGGTTTGGGCAAAGAAAAAGAGCTAAATGCTCTTTTAAGGGCAATGCCCATCCTAATGCCCTTTTCAGGGCAATGGGGAGCTTAGGTTTTTTAGATTAGGTTTTTATTTGGGGGATTTGGTTGTGTGGGTGGTGGGTTTTACTTTTGTGGGGGGGTATTTCTAATTTTTTTTTTACAGGTAAAAGAGCAGATTTCTTTGGGGCAATGCCCCGCAAAAGGCCCTTTTAAGGGCCATTGGTAGTTTATTGTAGGCTATGTTTTTTTTTATTTTGGGGGGGCTTTTTTATTTTCATAGGGCTCTTAGATTAGGTGTAATTAGTTTAAATATTTAATCATTTATTTTTTATTTTGTGTAACTTAGTGTTTATTTTTTCTGTAACTTAGTGTTTGTTATTTTTTGTAACTTAGTGTTTGTTATTTTGTGTAACTTAGTTGTTAGTTTTTTTGTAACTTTGTAATTTTTAATAGTAGATTTAAATTATTTGAGTAGGGTTAGGTTTTTAACTATATACAGGGAGTGCAGAATTATTAGGCAAGTTGTATTTTTGAGGATTAATTTTATTATTGAACAACAACCATGTTCTCAATGAACCCAAAAAACTCATTAATATCAAAGCTGAATATTTTTGGAAGTAGTTTTTAGTTTGTTTTTAGTTTTAGCTATTTTAGGGGGATATCTGTGTGTGCAGGTGACTATTACTGTGCATAATTATTAGGCAACTTAACAAAAAACAAATATATACCCATTTCAATTATTTATTTTTACCAGTGAAACCAATATAACATCTCAACATTCACAAATATACATTTCTGACATTCAAAAACAAAACAAAAACAAATCAGTGACCAATATAACCACCTTTCTTTGCAAGGACACTCAAAAGCCTGCCATCCATGGATTCTGTCAGTGTTTTGATCTGTTCACCATCAACATTGCGTGCAGCAGCAACCACAGCTTCCCAGACACTGTTCAGAGAGGTGTACTGTTCTCCTTCCTTGTAAATCTCACATTTGATGATGGACCACAGGTTCTCAATGGGGTTCAGATCAGGTGAACAAGGAGGCCATGTCATTAGATTTTCTTCTTTTATACCCTTTCTTGCCAGCCACGCTGTGGAGTACTTGGACGCGTGTGATGGAGCATTGTCCTGCATGAAAATCATGTTTTTCTTGAAGGATGCAGACTTCTTCCTGTACCACTGCTTGAAGAAGGTGTCTACCAGAAACTGGCAGTAGGACTGGGAGTTGAGCTTGACTCCATCCTCAACCCGAAAAGGCCCCACAAGCTCATCTTTGATGATACCAGCCCAAACCAGTACTCCACCTCCACCTTGCTGGCGTCTGAGTCGGACTGGAGCTCTCTGCCCTTTACCAATCCAGCCACGGGCCCATCCATCTGGCCCATCAAGACTCACTCTCATTTCATCAGTCCATAAAACCTTAGAAAAATCAGTCTTGAGATATTTCTTGGCCCAGTCTTGACGTTTCAGCTTGTGTGTCTTGTTCAGTGGTGGTCGTCTTTCAGCCTTTCTTACCTTGGCCATGTCTCTGAGTATTGCACACCTTGTGCTTTTGGGCACTCCAGTGATGTTGCAGCTCTGAAATATGGCCAAACTGGTGGCAAGTGGCATCTTGGCAGCTGCACGCTTGACTTTTCTCAGTTCATGGGCAGTTATTTTGCGCCTTGGTTTTTCCACACGCTTCTTGCGACCCTGTTGACTATTTTGAATGAAACGATTGATTGTTCGATGATCACGCTTCAGAAGCTTTGCAATTTTAAGAGTGCTGCATCCCTCTGCAAGATATCTCACTATTTTTTACTTTTCTGAGCCTGTCAAGCCCTTCTTTTGACCCATTTTGCCAAAGGAAAGGAAGTTGCCTAATAATTATGCACACCTGATATAGGGTGTTGATGTCATTAGACCACACCCCTTCTCATTACAGAGATGCACATCACCTAATATGCTTAATTGGTAGTAGGCTTTCGAGCCTATACAGCTTGGAGTAAGACAACATGCATAAAGAGGATGATGTGGTCAAAATACTCATTTGCCTAATAATTCTGCACTCCCTGTAATATATTTAATTTAATTTGTAGTTTAATGTAATTTTAGTATAACAGTTAGGGTAGGTTAATTATTAGTTTAATAAAGTTTAATGTAATTGTAGTATAATAGTTAGGGTAGGTTCATTATTAGCTTAATATAGTTTAATTTAAATCTAAAGGTAAGTTTTAATTTATTATAAGATAGGGATGAGTTAATATTTAATATAAAGTTAGCGGGTTGTTAGGTTTAGGGGTTAATAGGTTAATTTAGTTTATGGCGATGTGGGGGGCTGGCGGTTTAGGGGTTAATAGGTTTAGTAAGTGGTAGTGATGTGGGAGGCCAGGGGTTTAGGGGTTAATACATTTATTTAGTTGTGGTGGGCTCCTGGAGCGAAGGGGTAGGGGTTAATACATTTAGTTAGTTGTGGCGGGGTCGGGGAGCGGCGGGATAGGGGTTAATAACTTTATTTAGTTGCGGCGGGGTTGGCGAGCGGCAGAATAGGGTTTAATAAGTTTATTAGAGTTGCAGTGGGCTCAGGGAGTGGCGGGATAGGAGTTAATAACTTTATTTAGTTGAGGCGGGATAGGGGTTAAACATTTTAGTATATTGGCGGTGTTTAGTGACAGGGTATAAATAAAGTTGGGAAAAAGCTGAATAGCAGTGAGATCGATGACTGTTAGTTAACAACAGTCCGCTGCTCATCGCCCCGTACTTGGTGCGCGGCTTTTTGACAGCTTTTTATGTAAATATGGAGAGCGTATTCAGGTCTGTGGCCACGATGTTAGGCGATGTCAGGCGAGCGTATTGGTGCTGTCGAATGCAGTACAGTTGACGGCTTGATAAGTAGGCCTCTTACTGTCTCACTAGCAATATCTGAATAGTAAACCAGCTCATGTTACTCTAGAAGATGTATGCCATCAAGCTAGATATGCCTTCCTGTAGTGAGCCCAGTCTCCTTGTAGCGCTGTGACAGGAAGTAATGGGCAATGCCCAAAGGAAGTTAAAAAAATAAAAGCTAAAATCCTTTTAAAAGGATGAATAATACATATTACATATTGAAACGATTTCTATATATTTATCAGCCATTGCTTAGTGCTTTTTTTATTACAACAATGAAACAGACAGTTTAATATTCCTTTAAACTTCCATTGGGTTAACTACATTTGTATTATTTTGCAGTTCATGTACACACCCCTTGTTAAGCCTCTTGTGAATGCTCATCTCCTTTTTCTGAGAGCAATATGGGGTAAATGTAATTGAGCTCCAATGCTAATCAAACAATCACTGTGCAGCACGCTAAAGGGTAAAGTACTGAGTTCCACATAATGCTTTCCACCCTCTCTGGGGGATCTAGATTTAAATTCTTGCAAAATCAGGCAAAATAAGTATTAAATGTACATTACAAAGTTTTTCTTTCTCTTTTTCCCCCAACTAAACACAACTGGAGGGGCATTAAAGCCAAAATTAAACTTTCATGAATTCAGATACAATTTTACACGACTTTCCAATTTACTTTTATTAGCAAATGTTCTTTGTTCTCTTGGTATCCTTTTTTGGAAAGCGTATCTAGGTAGGCTCAGTATGAGTAATGCAGTACTAGGAGCTAAGTGCTGATTGGAGGCTACATACATATGCCTTTTGTCATTGGCTTATCTGCTGTGCTCAGTAAGCTCCCACTAGTGCATTGCTGCTCCTTCAACAAAAGGCACAGAGAGAATGAAGCAAATCTGATAATAGAAGTACATTAGAAAGTTGTTTAAATTGTATATTCTGTCTGAATCGTGAAAGAATAAAATGTCATGGCCCTTTAAAGGGACAGTTCCCCCAAAATGTTCTCCCCTTTAAATTATTCCCAATGATCCTTTTAACCTGCTAGAGTGTATTAAACTGGCTACAAGTAACTCCTTTACTTATATTTCAGCATTTGAAATAGCTGATTTAGCCTGTGGTATCACCACCTACACTGAACAAATTAATACTGGAGTATAGGCTATTGAATAGCCTGAGGGCTAGATTTATTATAGCTGAGGCATACAGGGGCGCATAAACGCGCCCTTGTACGCCTCAGCTCGCCTGTGGCAGGGCGAAATTACCCGCAGGTATTTGGCATTGCATACGAGCGCAATTTTGCGCTCGCGTGCAATCACGCCCCCTGCCCGCGCACAGCCAATCATGCGCGGGCAGGAGCTGTCAATCTCCTCGGTCGCACTCGACCGAGGAGATTGAATTTCGCCAGTTTAGAGGTGGCGAACAGCTTAGGGAAGCAGCGGTCTTGTGACCGCTGCTTGATAAATCACGGCGAGCAAGTTCTAGTGAGAACTTGCTGCCGTAGGGGCTTCATAAATCTAGCCCTAAGTATACACAGCCAGCAGAAGAGATTTCACTCTCAGTGGGATGCAGGGTAGTTAAGTAATAAAATTATAATTTTCCATTGTTCTCTCTATGTATTGAGCTTTGGTGTTCCAGCCAAATAAAAGATAAGGAAGCAAGTCTGTTTACACAAACTTAGAACATAATGAGATCTGATACCACCTTTAAGTTCAACCCATTGTAAAGGGCTGTGGTTTCAAAGCACAACATCAGCTACTTCATATACACAAATAAGCATGAAAATGGAATTTCTGAAATATTTTATACTCTGCAGTTGGTATAACAAGTCATTTAAAATACATTAATGGAAAAACAATTTTACAGTTTACTTTCCCTTTAAGCATTTTATGAATTAAAGTATTTGTTCTTGCAGTTTCAGGATGCTACGTCACTGGTGTTAATTCCTGTCACATCTGCATGTCGTTATCTCCCCTCCCCCAGTGGTTTATTGATTAGAAGCAGTAATGCACAGTGAGACTCAAATTCCTATTGTTCTCTAAAGAGGTAGGGCCTATCTTGGGCTTACACTGAGTGCAACAGGAAGCTTTAAACTGGCCATCAAAACACTGCAAGAAAAAGCCCTTAGAGCCTTCCATGCAATAAAGAAGCCGCTAGCCAGTCTAAACCCTCCTACAGAACTGTAGCACCATTGTATCAATCTTGCTGTATGGCTGTGAGGTCTGGGGTCCAACACTGACCCAGAACTACTGAGAATGGGACAAAACTCTCACATAAATTGCACATCTCCAATTCTGTAAATATGCACTGCGGGTACACATAAGTGCCCCTAACAATGGGTGCAGAGCTGGGAAGATTCCCATTGCTGCTACCAATGCAAAAAAGGGTGTACAAATTCTGGTGTCACCTCACAAATAGTGACACAAGTACACTTTACCACCAAGCACTCTGTGGCCCAGCATCAAAAGCATTTAGTGAATATATATCAGACCTGCAAATCCACATCAGCAAAAGCACAGCCCATGAGAGAGGGTCACCAAACACCTTACAAACAGCTCTGAAGGAGAGGTACACTGGGCACTGGGGGAACAGATAGGGCAACAGAACAAGCTGGAGTGTTACAGGTCACTACAGAGAGAGTACAAACTAGCTGAGTATCTCACAAGTGTCACCAACCCAAAGCACAGATACTCACTAAATACAGAATCTCTGACCACCAGCTGGAAATAGAGACTGGCAGATATCAGACAAAATGGAGACCCAAGGCAGCCAGACAATGTGCACAGTGTGACAGTGGGGACATAGAGACTGAAGCGCACTTCCTCTTGTACTGTACAAGACACAAACTCTTAAGGGATAAATACTTCCCAAAATAATGAAAGAAATAACAGACTTCCCACAGATGTCGGAACAAGAAAGGCTATGGGGCATATTTATCAAAGCGACAATCTCAGTGCATTCGCCGGCGTCAATACGCTCACCAGACATCGCTGACACGGATCTACATATGATACCCTTATTTATCAAAGAAACGTCAAAAACACGCGCGTCAAGTACGGTGCGATGAGCATCGGACTGCTGTTAACTAACAGTCATCGATGTTGCGGTTATTCGAGTTTTTCCCCAACTTTATTTATACTAGTTAATTACTGTCCATGAACAAGCACATTTCTCTGAAGCTAATCTTTTATTTTTCATCTGTTTATGTCCAAGAAATAGCTACATTTATACCTCAACAAACAATATCTCATAGAAAGTTATTTTTATATTTATTTGTTATACAAAAAAATCTGTTATATGATACTTTCACATAAATTAATGTGTATTTGTATTTCTAGAAGTCATTATATGCTTTTATCTCATTTATTTAATAAATGATTATTAATGCTAGAATTTGTAAATATATCTTTGCACATACTTGTGTATATATATATATATATATATATATATATATATATATATACTCTGTATATATATATATATATATATATATATATATATATATATATATATATATATATATATATATATATATGTGTGTGTGTTATGTCAGAAATATTTTGCAAACATATTTATATGTCCCTAAATTCCTTTTTTTGTTCTAAATAATGTTGTCTTTCATATCTATGTGTTTATTTATACCACTATATGTATATATAGTGTAAATGTATTATTATTCTGAGCAGGAATAATTGCCATAACATATATAATCAGAGTATCATATGTATTTGTTTGCAATCAATGGATATTTTAAGAGCTGGGCCAGTTTTCTCTCTGTACCTGTGTAACCCCTCCTGATTGCAATCTAGTTTTAAAAACCACCCCTTTACAGGTGTTATAAAATGGGCTGGCATATAAGATGACATTTCTTACTGAAAAAGAAATTCAAGAGAAGGGAGATACACTGAAAATAGCATGACAGTAAAGAGGTGATTTTAATTTCTGCTGTATCTGAATCATGACAGTTTAATGTTAGGTGGGCTATCAGTTTAAAATTATATTGAATCAAACATCAATTTGAATTTTAAAATCATTGTCTAAAATATTGAAAAATTCACTAGTGTGTGGGTTGTTTAGGAGTTTGCGTCATAATTGGTGCAAAAAGTATTGCGTCAAAATTGGTGCGAAGTGGAGAGTGTGACTTGTATTACATGGCTTAAACATGGTGCACATAGATTTTTCACAAAAAATAAAAAGGAAGTTAGCTATATTATGTTGTGTATTTATTGAATTTTTATCTCTATATCTATTAGTGCGACAAGTTTGGGGCTAAACTTTTCAACAAATTTGTAGAAATAATATTGTCCCCTTGCTTTGTAATGAGAGACAAATTTTAGCATAATCCATAAGTAATAATGTATTTTTCATTTTTATCCCTATATCTACTAGTGCACCAAGGCCTCAATCCGATATAAATCGTCGCCCGCAGAAGCCGGCGACGCCAAATTTTGCGCAGGTTTGGTATCCTATATACGGTATAACTTAGAAGTTACGGGCCTATATTTCTGCCTTCGCACGTCGTTTTTTGGCCCATAGACTGACATACAAAACACGCGCCGTTTGGTATCTAATATACGGCGTAAGGACTTACGCGCGCAGATTTCAGAAAATCTACTCCATTCTCATCTCGCCACAAATTGAAGGCGCAGCAACCCTTGCACTGACTTAGAAACCAACCTAACTCTCTGAAGGCCTAACAAATGCATGCTTAACAACATACATATCAGCAGCTTGATCACAAATAGTTAACCTCTTCAAAGCATTTATTATTCCTGCCCCTGCAAGTGTGTCAAACCAATCACAAAGGGGTGCATCATTGGGCACAAGGGGTCATCATGGGGCACAAGGGGTCATCATGGGGCACAAGGGGTGCATCATGGGGCACAAGGGGTGCATCATGGGGCACAAGGGGTGCATCATGGGGCACAAGGGGTGCATCATGGGGCACAAGGGGTGCTGGAAGTCCTACAATCCCCTGTTGTTCCGTCTACACATGCTGATTCTATAGTTGCTGCTGAGGTCCATGGTGATGGTGCTGCCCCTGCTGCAGCTGGTCATCACATTACATACTTTCGGATTTCCACTGCATGTAAGTGAAACTACTACATCCCACCCCCATTCCCTTAACCACCCTAATTACTGAAAATATACCATTAGTTTAATTCATGTTTTGGTCACTATGATTTATTGACTATCATTTCGAGGAATGAAAATGGATGTTTATACCTTATGTTCACACCTTCTGTAAAAACATTATTATTTAGATATATATACCCATGTGCAGGGATAGGCAAGGTGTCCTTCACTAAAAGTCTTTACCTTAGAAAATGTCCGCCACAGCCTTGGCTCGTGTCTATCCCTGCACATGGGTCAATTTCTATTGGATGTGAGAAACCTTGATTTACATCTTAAAAGTGAATATCACTATATGTACCCTTCATACACAACTATGTGATGTGGTTTAGAGAACATGAATATGTCATAAACATGATGATATTACCTTTTTTGGGCCATTTCCACACAGGCCTTATTATATTTTTCAAAAATATTAGTGTACTAAAACACCCCTCACATGGATGTGGATGACAATTATATGGTAAATAACAAAGGACAAGATTTAGGCTGAAATATAACAATATTTTTTTTTTTTTAGGCTTCTTAGATGAGGGGGCTGAGGTGCCTGGAGTGGCTCTCCAGGGTCTCCTGGGTTGTGTGGATTCAGAGGATTCTGCAGGAGTGCTGGCCACAGATGAGAGGCTGGAGGCAGTGTCCTGCTGGTGTGTGAAATGTTCCACCAACACACCCAACAGTTGGTTTTGTTCCCGCCATCTGTTGTCAGTCTGCATCTGCATATCCGAAATAACTCTCATCATCTGAGATTGGTTCTGGCCTATACCACTTAAAGATGCTACCATGTCCTGTTGCAGCTCAATGCAACACTGGAGTAAAGTCTGTTGGCTCCTGTAAAACCTGCGTTGGTCTCTCTGCATTCTCTTGCAGGTTGCGGTGAGCCTCCTCTGGAGGGCAATGTATTGGTCACCCAGGGCAGAAGTCAGAGGATCTACAGGCTGTTCACCAGCAGGGATTATAGGCGCAGGTTCACCTCTAGCTGCTGTTGCATCTGGAACTATGACAGCTGTTGCTTCAGGAGGAACTACAACAGCTGGTGCTTCAGGAGGAACTACAAGAGCTGGTGCTATAGGGGGAACTACAAGAGCTGGTGCTTCAGGAGGAACTACAAGAGCTGGTGCTTCAGGAGGAACTACAAGAGTTGGTGCTTCAGGAGGAACTACAAGAGCTGGTGCTTCAGGAGGAACTACAAGAGCTGGTGCTTCAGGAGGAACTACAAGAGCTGGTGCTTCAGGAGGAACAATGACAGCTGGTGCTGCAGGAGGAACTACCACAGCTATATGCTCCTCTTCATATGCTGGAGCTCTTCCAAGGGAAGCGGATGGTGGAGCTCTCCGGGTGGACTGGTAGTCCCATTGATGACTGGTGTGCAACCACTCAGCCTGTCCAGTCTGTATGTCCTGTTGGTAAAAGTCCTGACTGGCCTGATATTGGGAGGGGGGGGGTAAAGACATCTACCCTTTGGGGATGCCTTGGCTGCCCCTCATAACCAAAAGAATAGTCCTCCGGCCAGGGCTCCTGCCAGGGCTCCTCTTCAAAACTTGGTGGCATGACGTATGGGTCCTCAACAGAGGCAATCCATCCCACCTCATGCCTGGGAGCATACTGTTCAGGGATTCTCTGGCCTGGTGGTTGCAGTGGATGCATGCCCGTTTGCACCCTGGTGACAGGAGGTTCTGTGGAGGAGTCAAATGATGAGAGGTATTAGTACAATCATATATATATCCATGTGGGCATACAATGTACATTGATACATGCTAGGGCCTATACTCATTCTCATGTCAAACTTTATAACATGTATGCGCACATTGTGATTTGTGATATGAGGGATTTTAATATGCAAAGTATACATGTATGTGTTTCATACAATAGTTATGTGTACATGTCAGTGATGGATAAAATGTGTTCTTTAAGTGACACTATGGTCACACAATTTCCTTTAGCCTGATTTTAGGCACATAACGTGCTTTCTTGAGCTAAAAGTATTGTGATGACTATAGTGTCCATTTACTGAAAACTCTACATGTGGCTTGTGGTCTGTGTTACTCCGAGACATGTTAGTATTTAACTATTCCACCTCATATCATGAATTTCAATGTGTTAACCCCTTAAGGACCAAGGCCATTTTTCAATTTCTTTCCCTTAAGGACCAGGGCTATTTTTACATTTCTGCAGTGTTTGTGTTTAGCTGTAATTTTCCTCTTACTCATTTACTGTACCCACACATATTATATACCGTTTTTCTCGCCACTAAATGGACTTTCTAAAGATATCATTATTTTCATCATATCTTATAATATATTGTTAAAAATATTATAAAATATGAGGAAAAAATTGAAAAAAACACACTTTTTCTAACTTTGACCCCCAAAATCTGTTACACATCTACAACCACCAAAAGACAACCATGCTAAATAGTTTCTAAATTTTGTCCTGAGTTTAGAAATACCCAATGTTAACATGTTCTTTGCTTTTTTTGCAAGTTATAGGGAAATAAATACAAGAAGCACTTTGCTATTTCAAAACCACTTTTTTTCAAAATGAGCGCTAGTTACATTGGAACCCTGATATCTGTCAGGAATACCTGAATATCCCTTGACATGTATATATTTTTTTTTTTTTTTTTTTTTTTTTTTTTTTTTTTTTTTTTTAAGAAGACATCCCAAAGTATTGATCTAGGCCCATTTTGGTATGATTCATGCCACCATTTCACCGCCAAATGCGATCAAATAAAAAAAATTGTTCACTTTTTCACAAACTTTAGGTTTCTCACAGAAATTATTTACAAACAACTTATGCAATTATGGCATAAATGGTTGTAAATGCTTCTCTGGGATCCCCTTTGTTCAGAAATAGCAGACTTATATGGCTTTGGCGTTGCTTTTTGGTAATTAGAAGGCTGCTAAATGCCACTGCGCACCACACGTGTTTTATGCCCAGCAGTGAAGAGGTTAATTAGGGAGCATGTAGGGAGCTTGTAGAGTTAATTTTAGCTTAAGTGTAGTGTAGTAGACAACCCAAAGTATTGATCTAGGCCCATTTTGGTATATTTAATGCCACCATTTCACCGTCAAATGCGATCAAATTTAAAAAAAACTTAAATTTTTTTGCAATTTTAGGTTTCTCACTGCAATTATTTACAAACAGCTTGTGCAATTATGGCACAAATGGTTGTAAATGCTTCTCTGGGATCCCCTTTGTTCAGAAATAGCAGACATATATGACTTTGGCGTTGCTTTCTGGTAATTAGAAGGCCGCTAAATGCTGCTGCGTATCACACGTGTATTATGGCTAGCAGTGAAGGGGTTAATTAGGTAGTTTGTAAGGGAGCTTGCAGGGTTAATTTTAGCTTTAGTGTAGAGATCAGCCTCCCACTTGACACATCAGACCCCCTGATCCCTCCCAAACAGCTCCCTTCCCTCCTCCACCCCACAATTGTCCCCGCCATCTTAAGTACTGGCAGAAAGTCTGCCAGTACTAAAATAAAAGGTTTTTTTAAAAAAAAAAAAATATTTTTTTAGCATATTTACATATGCTGTGGTTTAGCATCCCCCCTTAGCCCCCAACCTCCCTGATCCCCCCTCAAAACATCTCTCTAACCCTCCCCATCTGCCTTATTGGGGGCCATCTTGGGTACTGGCAGCTGTCAACAGACCAACCCCCACCACCTGCCTGATCTTTTGTTTTTTTTTAATTTTTTTAAAAATTTGTACATCAACTTTTTCTGTAGTGTAGCGGTTCCCACCCGCTCCCTCCCCGTGCACGCGCCCGCCCTCCCGTGCACGCGCGCGCATCCGTGCACGCCCCCGGACATCCCCGCCCACGATCCCGCCCCCTCCACATCACCACTCATCATCGATGGCCGCCACCCGCCTCCCACACAGGCTCCCACCCACCAACGATACCGGCCATCGATGTCCGGTGCAGAGAGGGCCACAGAGTGGCTCTCTCTGCATCAGATGGCCAAGGGGTGTTATTGCAGGATGCCTCGATATCGAGGCATCACTGCAATAACCGGAAAGCGTCTGGAAGCTAACAGGATCGCTTCCAGCCGCTTTAAACCCCTAATGTCGTACAGGGTACGTCGCTGGTCTTTTAAGACCAGGTTTTGTGCGACGTACCCTGTACGACACGCGTCGTTAAGGGGTTATGTAGCATTAAATGGACATTAAACCCATTTTTATTCTTTCATGATTCAGCTAGATCATGCAATTTTAAACAACTTTATAATTTACTTCCATTACCTAATTTGCTTCATCCTCTTGATATTCTTAGCTGAAAAGCATATCTAGATAGGCTCAGAAGCTGCTGATTGATGGCTGCACATCAATGCCTCATGTGATTGGCTCACCCATGTGCATTGATATTTAATAAACAAAGAATAACAAAATAATGAAGCAAATTAGATAATAGAAGTAAATTGGGATGTTGTTTAAAACTGTATTCTCTATCAGAATAATGACATAAAAAGCTTTGGTTTAATGTCCCTTTAATGTGAAATATAATTGTAGATGTTTTTGTTAGTAGGCCAAATACCATGCTCCTCATTGTGTACATGAATGTGTGACATTAAAGGATGTTATATCTCAAATACATATAATACTGGTGTGTGGAATGTTACTCACCAGCATGCTGTGCTGATGTTGCAGTCCATGAGTCACGAGCGCCTGGAAGTCCACGGACTGCTGTGACGCTCAGGGACCTGCGAATGATCTCCTGCCACTCATTATAGTCCGCCTCCTGGGGAGGACCACCGCCTGTTCCCCTCTGGTGCATGGCTTCTTGGCCCATTTTCTCCTTCACCCGCCTCTTGCAGTCATTCCACCTTTTCTTGAGCCCATCCACATTCCTCCTCTGCTGGGCCACGCTGTTGACTGCCTCCTCGACCCTCAACCATGCACCTTTACGCCTTCGGGCAACTCCTTTGCCCCTCTCTTGGCCAAAGAGGGCAGTATGGTTCTCCATGACGGCCTGGACTAGAGCAAGGTTTTCGGCAAAAGAGAAGTTGTGGCACCTCATGCGCTCCTCATCCTGGGCCGCCTGGCTCCCTCCATGGGATGTCCCTGGTGTGGGTTCGTCCCTATCCTCTCCCTCCTCCCCCCTTCTATTTCCATGTGCACCCTCTATCTCTCTTCTGAGTGTGCCTGGTCTTGGGGCAACCCCACTCCCATCCTCCCTTCTAACTCTCCCTCTCCCCACTCCACTCACTCCCTGACGGGGACCCTGCTGCTCCTCCTGTCCATAATCCTCTCCCTGCAACTCCCCTTCCCTCCTCCCCCCCCCCGCCCTAGCTCTCCCTGTCATCCTCAAACTACACACACTCACACTCATCCCACTTCAATCACACACAATCACAACCAAACACTCAGCCTATCACACTGTAAAAGATAAATAAAATGTGTGAGGTGTTAGAAAAAAAAAAGTGTTGTGTATTTTGTATATGTGTGTATGCAAAATGTGTGCAATATGTTAAAAAAAAGTGTTAGTAAATGTACAGGCTTAACAATCCAAAAATCCGACCTAACTAACTGAATGAAATGCTCCTCTCTCACTGCTCTTACCACTAATCTCTACTCACTGTAGTGTTCTGTAGCTCCAAGAACCAACCAAACACACTAAAGAAAATGGCCGCTGCGCATGGGTTTATGTATGAATTTTGAATGGCGTAATTACGTGTCGCATCTTTTAGAACTGGCCGTTGTTTTTTACGATTCATTGCCTAATTTGCATAAAACTACACTTTATTGAGACTTTACGGGAACAAAATACTGGCGTAAGTACTTGCGACGACTAAAATGTGTATTTGTGCACATTTTAGTTGATCGCCGTTTTTTTCTACTTACGCCAGTTTAGCATCTGACGGCGCAGTATATTGGATAGCTCGAGTTGCGAGGTGAAATTACGGGCGGCACGGGTTCCCTCGCTTGCGCCGAAAACTACGACCTATATCGGATCGTGCCCCAAATGTGTAGCAATAATATTGTTTGATTTTGAAAGGGTATATAATTTTAATAGAGTTTATAGTTTACTTTTATTATGTAATATACTTCATTATCTTGCAGCTTTCTGTGTTTTCAGACTCCCATTGATTTTTATGGCATCCGCAGCCTCAAGGGTGGCGAATTGAAAACTAGGTACGCTGCGTCGGAATAGACATGAGCATAAATGTTAAATGTTTGATAAATTTGGAAAAGGGTCAACATAGTTGCCAACATTTAAAAAAAAATTCCAGGGACACTTTGCAGCAGAGCAAGCAAGCGGGTTACTGGAGTATTGACGACCTACTGTTCAACTGCTCCGCCCACTCAGTTCTGCAATCAAAACACACCCATTTGAAAGTAATAGTATAATTTAGACTTATCCATAGTTTATTATACAGATTACAGCACCAAGCTCTTACACCTACCCAGTCTCTGGAACACATTCTGGGCATATGGTTATTTTTACAACACAACATCAAAATTAGAAAGACAAATAATATGTGAACCTATTCAATAATAATAATATTCCATTAGGAATTAATTATATTTAAATAATACACTATATCTATATTTGCAAACAACAAATGTTGTGCAAAAGAGATTTTCAGGGACATTTCCAGGGACAAAAAAATCCAGGGACATACAACAAAATCCATGGACTGTCCCTGGAAATCAGGGACTGTTGGCAACTATGGGTCAAATAGATTTGAATCTGAATTCAAAACATTTGTAATCACGCAAGCATCGATCTCCGTTGGATTGAGATAGTAGGAGTGTATATATTACGTCACAAATTTTAACATTTGACAATCTTGACGCTTTGATAACTACGGCGGATCAATCTTGTGACAAATACGACGCAGGATTCATGCATATTTTCAGTTGATGCTTTGATAAATAGGCCCCTATGTGCAGGGCCGGCTTATCAATGGGACCAACAGGGTCCCACTGCCCAGGCGGCACTTGAAAGGGGGCGGCAGTACAGTCAGTGACTATAATTATTATATTCTGCCGACTGCCGCTCCTGCCTGCCTTCCCCCTCTGTTAGACTAAGAGGCATAAGTAAGCACTATGCATATTCCCCTCTGTCGGGCGGCATAAGTGTTAAAGAATGAGGCATCTCACAGTAAAGAGTTCTTTTTTTTATTGGCCCCTTACTGCCGTTGTACCTGTTTGCAGTCTGCACTGTGTTTTGTGTGGGACGGAAGGGAGAGAAATGAGGACAGGCTGGGGGAAGTTGTTGAAGTAAGCAGCATGTGCACGCAGTGCTCATTAAACACTAGCTGCAATTACTGTCAAGCGTCAAAAGCTGTCTCCTCCTTATCTCCCCCTTCCTGCCCAAGCCTGGTTCTGAAATTCCTCCCTTCCGTTGAGGCAGCTCACTGCGTTCAGCCACAGGAGAAGAGACTGAGAGCAATAATATAGACATAAGAGAGGCAGAGGTCAGCAGGAAATAAGGATTTTTAACAGTTTGTGTATATGCTGCAGCTCCTTC
>NC_069505.1:191034954-191044954 GCF_027579735.1 Bombina bombina | reverse complement strand
TGCATATATATATGTGTGTGTGTGTGAAAGTCTGTGCATATATGTGTGAGTGTGAAAGTCTGTGCATATGTGTTTGAGTGTGAAAGTCTGTGCATATGTGTGTGAGTGTGAAAGTCTGTGCATATGTGTGTGAGTGTGAAAGTCTGTGCATATATATATATATATGTGTGTGTGTGTGTGAAAGTCTGTGCATATGTGTGTGAGTGTGAAAGTCTGTGCATATATATTTATATATGTGTGTGTGTGTGAAAGTCTGTGCATATGTGTGTGAGTGTGAAAGTCTGTGCATATATATATATATATATATATATATGTGTGTGTGTGTGAACGTCTGTGCATATGTGTGTGAGTGTGAAAGTATGTGCATATGTGTGTGAGTGTGAAAGTCTGTGCATATATATATATATATATATATATATATATATATATATATATATATATATATATATGTGTGTGTGTGTGTGTGAAAGTCTGTGCATATATATATATATATATATATATATGTGTGTGTGTGTGAAAGTCTGTGCATATGTGTGTGAGTGTGAAAGTCTGTGCATATGTGTGTGAGTGTGAAAGTCAGTGCATATGTGTGTGAGTGTGTGCTCATGTGTGTGAGTGTGTAAGTCTGTGCATGTGTGTGAGTGTGTAAGTCTGTGCATATGTGTGTGTGTGTGAAAGTCTGTGCATATGTGTGTGTGTGTGTGAAAGTCTGTGCATATATATATATATATATATATATATATATATATATATATATATATGTGTGTGTGTGTGTGTGAAAGTCTGTGCATATGTGTGTGAGTGTGAAAGTCTGTGCATATATATATATATATATATATATATATATATATATATATATATATATATATGTGTGTGTGTGTGTGTGTAAGTCTATGCATATGTGTGTGAGTGTGAAAGTCTGTGCATATATATATATATATATATATATATATATGTGTGTGTGTGTGAACGTCTGTGCATATGTGTGTGAGTGTGAAAGTATGTGCATATGTGTGTGAGTGTGAAAGTCTGTGCATATATATATATATGTGTGTGTGTGTGTGTGTGAAAGTCTATGCATATGTGTGTGAGTGTGAAAGTCTGTGCATATATATATATATATATATATATATATATATATATATGTGTGTGTGTGTGAACGTCTGTGCATATGTGTGTGAGTGTGAAAGTATGTGCATATGTGTGTGAGTGTGAAAGTCTGTGCATATATATATATATGTGTGTGTGTGTGTGTGTGAAAGTCTATGCATATGTGTGTGAGTGTGTAAGTCTGTGCATATGTGTGTGTGTGTGAAAGTCTGTGCATATGTGTGTGTGTGTGAAAGTCTGTGCATATGTGTGTGTGTGTGAAAGTCTGTGCATATATATATATATATGTGTGTGTGTGAGTGTGAAAGTCTGTGCCTAATATATAGGTGAGTGTGTGTGAAAGTCTGTGCATATGTGTGTGAGTGTGAAAGTCTGTGCATATATATATATATATATATATATATATATATATATATATATATATATATGTGTGTGTGTGTGAACGTCTGTGCATATGTGTGTGAGTGTGAAAGTATGTGCATATGTGTGTGAGTGTGAAAGTCTGTGCATATATATATATATATATATATATGTGTGTGTGTGTGTGTGAAAGTCTGTGCATATATATATATATATATATATATATGTGTGTGTGTGTGAAAGTCTGTGCATATGTGTGTGAGTGTGAAAGTCTGTGCATATGTGTGTGAGTGTGAAAGTCAGTGCATATGTGTGTGAGTGTGTGCATATGTGTGTGAGTGTGTAAGTCTGTGCATATGTGTGTGTGTGTGAAAGTCTGTGCATATATATATATATATATATATATATATATATATATATATATATATATGTGTGTGTGTGTGTGTGTGAAAGTCTGTGCATATGTGTGTGAGTGTGAAAGTCTGTGCATATATATATATATATATATATATGTGTGTGTGTGTGTGTGAAAGTCTATGCATATGTGTGTGAGTGTGAAAGTCTGTGCATATATATATATATATATATATATATATATATATGTGTGTGTGTGTGAACGTCTGTGCATATGTGTGTGAGTGTGAAAGTCTGTGCATATATATATATATATATATATATATATATATATGTGTGTGTGTTTGTGTGTGAAAGTCTATGCATATGTGTGTGAGTGTGAAAGTCTGTGCATATATATATATATATATATATATATATATATATATATATATATATATATATATGTGTGTGTGTGTGTGTGTGAAAGGCTGTGCATTTGTGTGTGAGTGTGAAAGTCTGTGCATATATATATATATATATATGTGTGTGTGTGTGTGTGTGAAAGTCTGTGCATATGTGTGTGAGTGTGAAAGTCTGTGCATATGTGTGTGAGTGTGAAAGTCTGTGCATATATATATATATATATATATATATATATATATATATATATATATATATATATGTGTGTGAGTGTGAAAGTCTGTGCCTAATATATAGGTGAGTGTGTGTGAAAGTCTGTGCATATGTGTGTGAGTGTGAAAATCTGTGCATATATATATATATATATATATATATATATATATATATGTGTGTGTGTGTGAAAGTCTGTGCATATGTGTGTGAGTGTGAAAGTCGGTGCATATATATATGTGTGTGTGTGTGAAAGTCTGTGCATATATGTGTGAGTGTGAAAGTCTGTGCATATGTGTTTGAGTGTGAAAGTCTGTGCATATGTGTGTGAGTGTGAAAGTCTGTGCATATGTGTGTGAGTGTGAAAGTCTGTGCATATATATATATATATGTGTGTGTGTGTGTGAAAGTCTGTGCATATGTGTGTGAGTGTGAAAGTCTGTGCATATATATTTATATATGTGTGTGTGTGTGAAAGTCTGTGCATATGTGTGTGAGTGTGAAAGTCTGTGCATATATATATATATATATATATATATGTGTGTGTGTGTGAACGTCTGTGCATATGTGTGTGAGTGTGAAAGTATGTGCATATGTGTGTGAGTGTGAAAGTCTGTGCATATATATATATATATATATATATATATATATATATATATATATATATATGTGTGTGTGTGTGTGTGTGAAAGTCTGTGCATATATATATATATATATATATATATGTGTGTGTGTGTGAAAGTCTGTGCATATGTGTGTGAGTGTGAAAGTCTGTGCATATGTGTGTGAGTGTGAAAGTCAGTGCATATGTGTGTGAGTGTGTGCTCATGTGTGTGAGTGTGTAAGTCTGTGCATGTGTGTGAGTGTGTAAGTCTGTGCATATGTGTGTGTGTGTGAAAGTCTGTGCATATGTGTGTGTGTGTGTGAAAGTCTGTGCATATATATATATATATATATATATATATATATATATATATATGTGTGTGTGTGTGTGTGAAAGTCTGTGCATATGTGTGTGAGTGTGAAAGTCTGTGCATATATATATATATATATATATATATATATATATATATATATATATATATATATATATATATATATATATATGTGTGTGTGTGTGTGTGTAAGTCTATGCATATGTGTGTGAGTGTGAAAGTCTGTGCATATATATATATATATATATATATATATATATATGTGTGTGTGTGTGAACGTCTGTGCATATGTGTGTGAGTGTGAAAGTATGTGCATATGTGTGTGAGTGTGAAAGTCTGTGCATATATATATATATGTGTGTGTGTGTGTGTGTGAAAGTCTATGCATATGTGTGTGAGTGTGAAAGTCTGTGCATATATATATATATATATATATATATATATATATATATATATATATATATATATATGTGTGTGTGTGTGTGAAAGTCTGTGCATTTGTGTGTGAGTGTGAAAGTCTGTGCATATATATATATATATATATATATATATATATATATGTGTGTGTGTGTGTGTGCGTGTGTGTGAAAGTCTGTGCATATGTGTGTGAGTGTGAAAGTCTGTGCATATGTGTGTGAGTGTGAAAGTCTGTGCATACATATATATATATATATATATATATATATATATATATATATATATATATATATATATATATATATATGTGTGTGAGTGTGAAAGTCTGTGCCTAATATATAGGTGAGTGTGTGTGAAAGTCTGTGCATATGTGTGTGAGTGTGAAAATCTGTGCATATATATATATATATATATAAGTGTGTGTGTGTGTGAAAGTCTGTGCATATGTGTGTGAGTGTGAAAGTCTGTGCATATATATATGTGTGTGTGTGTGTGTGTGTGTGAAAGTCTGTGCATATATGTGTGAGTGTGAAAGTCTGTGCATATGTGTTTGAGTGTGAAAGTCTGTGCATATGTGTGTGAGTGTGAAAGTCTGTGCATATGTGTGTGAGTGTGAAAGTCTGTGCATATATATATATATATGTGTGTGTGTGTGTGAAAGTCTGTGCATATGTGTGTGAGTGTGAAAGTCTGTGCATATATATTTATATATGTGTGTGTGTGTGAAAGTCTGTGCATATGTGTGTGAGTGTGAAAGTCTGTGCATATATATATGTGTGTGTGTGTGAAAGTCTGTGCATATATATATATATATATATATATATATATATATATATATATATATATATATATATGTGTGTGTGTGTGTGAACGTCTGTGCATATGTGTGTGAGTGTGAAAGTATGTGCATATGTGTGTGTGTGTGAAAGTCTGTGCATATATATATATATATATATATATATATGTGTGTGTGTGTGAAAGTCTGTGCATATGTGTGTGAGTGTGAAAGTCTGTGCATATGTGTGTGAGTGTGAAAGTCAGTGCATATGTGTGTGAGTGTGTGCATATGTGTGTGAGTGTGTAAGTCTGTGCATATGTGTGTGTGTGTGAAAGTCTGTGCATATGTGTGTGTGTGTGAAAGTCTGTGCATATATATATATATGTGTATACAAGAGTAGATACAGCGCCTATATATCCATTTAAAATATGGGTGGTGTATGGGAATATGAGTGAAAACTAGAGCTGATTGTGACCTTGCAATAATGCTTACATACACTTATACTTATAATACCTTACCTATAGAGATGTAAGTTGGTAAGACTTAGTAGAGGCCTGTGGGATATGTAGTTTACTAGGGAATATCCCTCTATAAATATATCTCCACTCTAAAGTGCAGTTTAACAGAGTTAGTGGCTAGATGTAATAAAAGTATTGATGGTGCATGGACATGTCATAATGTATACTCTAAAATAGATATTCACACTGTGCAATCCCATGAAGTATTTTTGTATTTTACAGTTCCTGGATATACAGTGATTAATACATCCTTTGTATATTTTCTTAGTAAGATTAGTATGCATAGATGACATTGCATATTGGTTTCTTACTAATAATTCTTTTTGTGAAAAAGTTTTTCTATATATTCAAAGCTCTCTTAAGTTGTTAAGTTAAGCTTGAGCTTTATTATGGAACATGAGTTGTATACTATATATCTTAGTTAGGATGTAGAGCTCTATATAGTTTTCTGTATTTTTAGAATGTGAGACCTCTTTTATGTAATTTATAGTTGAGGTTCAGTTAGTTGTTGGGCCTATATTGGAAGGCCAGATAATGTTTTATTTTAAAGATATATATTCTCTATATTGATATATGGTACACAAGTGTTCCTTAGTATTGGGTGTATATTATATATTATGCAGAAAGGTATTGTACCTGATAGATAGATATATATATATATGATCAGAGTGAAACTAACCTTTATTATTCAGCTAGATATATGTGTATTCCTTATACTGTATTTTTTACCTATTATTAGGTCTCAAGAATATTAGTCTTTGTTTTTCTGCAGTTATATATTTGTAATATCTTATATAAAGAATATAGTACTATTCTGTAGTAAGCTTAGTGTGGTCTGGTTGGATATAGAGTAGTATAGATACAATTTATAGGTTAATCAAAGGTTTTAATATATTTGGGAGGCTTGGATTCATGTAACCTACTGAATTAGGAAAGCTGCAATATCTATATCCTTATTTAGACCTAACTACCAACATAAAGGAAGTACAAGGGATTTATCTACAACAAGAAACATATCCCTGCATACTCCAGGAGGCTCACGAAAACCCAAGAGGCACCACATCTGAATACAAGGAGAAGATTCCACCATCTGTATATACCCCCAGTGCGGCATACTTACCTCATCAGATTGAGGTATTATCTGGTAAGGGTATTACATACCATCTATTTACTGATACCAACTGCTTATGAAGATTTACTACGGACTATATATTGTCTAAAGACTCATATGAACACTGTTTCATAATCTATTCATCATTCTTCAAGCATAATTGATTCCAATAATTTATATATTTTTTAAATATTCTTTTAATTGCTATTATTTTTCTAATAATCAGCTCTAGTTTTCACTCATATTCCCATACACCACCCATATTTTAAATGGATATATAGGCGCTGTATCTACTCTTGTATACACATTTTTCACTTACTGACTGGGACCTCACATCTCAACCAGTACTTGTCTTATATAGCTGCCACTATACCATACACAATACTGACTAGCGCCAACTATAGAGTATCACTTGTGTCTACCCAGTATACTGAGTGAACACATTTTACTTTCTTCTCTATATATATATATATATATATATATATATATGTGTGTGTGTGTGTGTGAAAGTCTGTGCATATGTGTGTGAGTGTGAAAGTCTGTGCATATATATATATATATATATATATATATATATATGTGTGTGTGTGTGTGTGAAAGTCTATGCATATGTGTGTGAGTGTGAAAGTCTGTGCATATATATATTTATATATATATATATATGTGTGTGTGTGTGAACGTCTGTGCATATGTGTGTGAGTGTGAAAGTATGTGCATATGTGTGTGAGTGTGAAAGTCTGTGCATATATATATATATATATATGTGTGTGTGTTTGTGTGTGAAAGTCTATGCATATGTGTGTGAGTGTGAAAGTCTGTGCATATATATATATATATATATATATATATATATATATATGTGTGTGTGTGTGTGAAAGGCTGTGCATTTGTGTGTGAGTGTGAAAGTCTGTGCATATATATATATATATATATATATATGTGTGTGTGTGTGTGTGTGAAAGTCTGTGCATATGTGTGTGAGTGTGAAAGTCTGTGCATATGTGTGTGAGTGTGAAAGTCTGTGCATATATATATATATATATATATATATATATATATATATATATATATATATATATATATGTGTGTGTGTGAGTGTGAAAGTCTGTGCCTAATATATAGGTGAGTGTGTGTGAAAGTCTGTGCATATGTGTGTGAGTGTGAAAATCTGTGCATATATATATATATATATATATATATATATATATATATATATATATATATATATATATATATGTGTGTGTGTGTGAAAGTCTGTGCATATGTGTGTGAGTGTGAAAGTCGGTGCATATATATATGTGTGTGTGTGTGAAAGTCTGTGCATATGTGTTTGAGTGTGAAAGTCTGTGCATATGTGTGTGAGTGTGAAAGTCTGTGCATATGTGTGTGAGTGTGAAAGTCTGTGCATATATATATATATATGTGTGTGTGTGTGTGAAAGTCTGTGCATATGTGTGTGAGTGTGAAAGTCTGTGCATATATATTTATATATGTGTGTGTGTGTGAAAGTCTGTGCATATGTGTGTGAGTGTGAAAGTCTGTGCATATATATATATATATATATATATGTGTGTGTGTGTGAACGTCTGTGCATATGTGTGTGAGTGTGAAAGTATGTGCATATGTGTGTGAGTGTGAAAGTCTGTGCATATATATATATATATATATATATATATATGTGTGTGTGTGTGAAAGTCTGTGCATATATATATATATATATATATATATATATATATATATATATATATATATATATATATATATGTGTGTGTGTGTGAAAGTCTGTGCATATGTGTGTGAGTGTGAAAGTCTGTGCATATGTGTGTGAGTGTGAAAGTCAGTGCATATGTGTGTGAGTGTGTGCATATGTGTGTGAGTGTGTAAGTCTGTGCATATGTGTGTGTGTGTGAAAGTCTGTGCATATGTGTGTGTGTGTGAAAGTCTGTGCATATATATATATATATATATATGTGTGTGTGTGTGTGTGTGTGTGAAAGTCTGTGCATATGTGTGTGAGTGTGAAAATCTGTGCATATATATATATATATATATATATATATATGTGTGTGTGTGTAAGTCTATGCATATGTGTGTGAGTGTGAAAGTCTGTGCATATATATATATATATATATATATATATATATATATATATATATATGTGTGTGTGTGTGAATGTCTGTGCATATGTGTGTGAGTGTGAAAGTATGTGCATATGTGTGTGAGTGTGAAAGTCTGTGCATATATATATATATGTGTGTGTGTGTGTGTGTGAAAGTCTATGCATATGTGTGTGAGTGTGAAAGTCTGTGCATATATATATATATATATATATATATATATATGTGTGTGTGTGTGTGAAAGTCTGTGCATTTGTGTGTGAGTGTGAAAGTCTGTGCATATATATATATATATATATATATATATATATATATATATATATATATATATATATATGTGTGTGTGTGTGTGTGTGTGTGTGTGTGTGTGTGAAAGTCTGTGCATATGTGTGTGAGTGTGAAAGTCTGTGCATATGTGTGTGAGTGTGAAAGTCTGTGCATACATATATATATATATATATATATATATATATATATATGTGTATACAAGAATAGATACAGCGCCTATATATCCATTTAAAATATGAGTGGTGTATGGGAATATGAGTGAAAACTAGAGCTGATTATTAGAAAAATAATAACAATTAAAAGAATATTTAAAAAATATAAATTATTAGAATCAATTATGCTTGAAGAATGATGAATAGATTATGAAACAGTGTTCATGTGAGTCTTTAGACAATATATAGTCCGTAGTAAATCTTCATAAGCAGTTGGTATCAGTAAATAGATGGTATGTAATACCCTTACCAGATAATACCTCAATCTGATGAGGTAAGTATGCCGCACTGGGGGTATATACAGATGGTAGAATCTTCTCCTTGTATTCAGATGTGGTGCCTCTTGTGTTTTCGTGAGCCTCCTGGAGTATGCAGGGATATGTTTCTTGTTGTAGATAAATCCCTTGTACTTCCTTTATGTTGGTAGTTAGCCTCTTGGAGTACCTTTTCTGTCTTGGTATACACTTTCTCCAGCGTAAAGATACTGTCTAGTTCCTTTGAACTGATCAATGGATCCAATTTGATAGTAGGGATCTCTGTTGAAGATCGATGTCAAAAGTAGTGATTCTGACAGCTCCCCTTGACCCGGTGTAAGGTTCATCTAAATGCCTCTCAGTCTTCTTTCTAAAATTCATATAAAACACTTCTTTATACAGAATGTATAAAAACCTTAAAGGGACAGAGTGGTCAAAAAAATTTTTTTGACCACTCTGTCCCTTTAAGGTTTTTATACATTCTGAACTCCAAGAGGCTAACTACCAACATAAAGGAAGTACAAGGGATTTATCTACAACAAGAAACATATCCCTGCATACTCCAGGAGGCTCACGAAAACACAAGAGGCACCACATCTGAATACAAGGAGAAGATTCTACCATCTGTATATACCCCCAGTGCGGCATACTTACCTCATCAGATTGAGGTATTATCTGGTAAGGGTATTACATACCATCTATTTACTGATACCAACTGCTTATGAAGATTTACTACGGACTATATATTGTCTAAAGACTCACATGAACACTGTTTCATAATCTATTCATCATTCTTCAAGCATAATTGATTCTAATAATTTATATTTTTTAAATATTCTTTTAATTGTTATTATTTTTCTAATAATCAGCTCTAGTTTTCACTCATATTCCCATACACCACTCATATTTTAAATGGATATATAGGCGCTGTATC
>NC_069505.1:191012454-191017454 GCF_027579735.1 Bombina bombina | reverse complement strand
AAATTAATGAGCCATTGTAGTTGTGTTAATTTTTATTTTGTTTTATTATTATTATTATTATTATTTTTTTAATGCATTTAACTAGACGAGCTGTAGAGACCTGTCCTTCACCAATACAGTTGTAGGAGTTGTCATTATAACAATTTTATTTAGAAATCATTAAAAAGACATAACGTTTCGGCACCAATATGTGCCTTTGTCAAATGTCAGCATGTAACCAAACGAATATGCAGCACACTTAAAATCAATATGACACACAATTAAAAACATACCCCTTTTAAAGATGTGAGCAAGCTATTACCACCATGCCTCCACTCGCGTCTTCCATTGCCAGAAACACGGGCCGTCAAGCTCCGCGTGGAGCTTGATAGATAGGCCCCTATGTGCTATTGCATTGTCTTTTAATTATGCATGTGTTGATTATGCAAATCTACTGTATTTACTGGTCCTTTAACTAAAAACTGCTCGTAGCTTCCAGTGGTTGCTGGGCGCTGCTCACTGTTCAAAGGAGGAGTGGGGAACAGTTGGGTTAGAAGGAGAGCGGTAGGTGTAACTGTTAGCTAAAAATCATCAGTGCTGAGCGAGGCCGCCCTGCTGTAAGCACATGTAGGAGTGACTTAAAGGAGGGGTCATACCCATTTAAGAGAAGGTCAGGGCTGAAAAAAAATGCTGGTTAAAGCATCTGCCGCATGAATAGGATGAGCACTGCTCGAGGCCCCTGTTAGAGCGAGGCAGCGGCCTCAGGCCACCGCCTATTTGACTTAACGTTAGGGCCACCTCTGATCCTTAGACAGCAAACATTTTTCTTTAAGGATGTTCCATGCTGCCCTAACAGCACTCGGCTTTAACACCGTTAGGACGGCATGGAATTTCATACCTTATATGGCGTCCTGCAGCCTCCTCCTTTCAGGAAATGAAAAATGGGATTGGCGGTGTGCCTGGCACCATAGCCAGTTCCCTATGATCCCATCCCGGCTTTAAAACAATGTGATGACATTAACTATCGAGTGATTTCATTTTTCCAGCAAGTGTTTACAGCAAAACGTTGTTCTGATCTAAGCACCTGCACCGATAGTAAGGGGTTAAACAAGTGACACTTTACATAAGCTAAAAGAAATATACACTAAGGAAATGGAATAAATAGACCAATAGTGCTGCAGTCATTTGTAGGGATAGACAGAAAGCCAGCAATAAACAATGCATACAGATGTAGGGGGTAGTTATTTTGTGTTATATGCACACTAAGCTCTGCCTGTGTGTCCTACTTGCGTGTGTGATTTTGTTCATTGCTTTCCCATTGCTCATGATTTGTAGAAATTATAAGTTTATAGTGATATTAGGTATAGTATAGTGATATTAGGTTTGTTTAAAGTGTTTCTCACTGTCTATAGCCGCTCTGATATACATCATATATAACCGTACAGCTTTAGTGCCTTTATATCTACTTTGCAAATGTTCTTGAAACTGGATAGTTTTAATTTGTTTGCAATAATAGATTTGTTTTTCTCAAAGTCATTACTTTGTCAGTAACTGCTCCAATGTCAGTCACAGGTTTTACGTAGTTCTAGATGTGACTGTGCTGTGTTTATATCAGGATCTGCTGACTGTGTATTACTCATGATCAGTGGGTACTTTATAGGCTGTGTAGAACTTTGCAGTTTACATACTTTATCTCAATATCTGTTTAGTAACTGATGCCCTTGTAAAGCTGCATAAACGTTCTGGCTTTTTAGTAATAATTTATACCATTGTAAATCTTGCACATTACATATTATCAGTAAGTGGTATCCATAACTCCTGCGTAACCAGAACAGTAATTTGTTATAGTTCTTTACATGATGTTTGCTACTAGTCTCTCTAGTTCTATGCTTGATTCCATGTGGTCTATGTCTGACCTCCAATAATGGTGATATATTACTGAGTGTATCAGTAGACTTTATGGGGGGGTAGTTATCAAGCCGTCTACTTTTCTGCTTTCGCCGGCCCAATACGCCCGCCTAAGCTCGCCTACCTTCGCCGCCGCGGACCTTGAATACGTTCGCCTAAGTTATCAAATAAAGCTGTCAAAAAGCCGCGGGGCGTTGAGCAGTGGACTGTGATAGTTATCACTCATCCGATCTCAATGCTCTTCGGCTTTTTCCCAGCTTTATTGCTAGCCTGTCACTAAGCACTCACACTAAACTACACTGTTCTATCCCTATACCGGCGCCCCCGGAGCCTCCCGCAACTCAATAAAGTTACTAACCCCTAAACCGCCGCTCCTAGACCCTGCCGCAACTCTGATAAATGTATTAACCCCTAAACCGCCGCTCCCGGACACCGCTGCCACCTACATTATACCTAGTAACCCCTATCCTGCCCCCCTATACCGTCGCCCTCTATAATAAAATTATTAACCCCTATCCTGCTGATCCTGCACCTCGCCGCAACTAAATAAATAGTTTAACCCTAAACCGCCGCTCCCTGAACCCGCCGCAACCTATATTAAACCTATTAACCCCTATCCTGCCCCCCCTACACCGTCGTCACCTATAATAAATGAATTAACCCCTACCCTGCCCCCCACTACACCGCCGCCACTGTAATAAAATTATTAACCCCTAAACCTAAGTCTAACCCTAACCCTAACGCCCCCCTAACTTAAATATTAATTAAATAAATCTAAATAATATTACTCTTATGAACTAAATTAATCCTATTTAAAACTAAATACTTACCTTTAAAATAAACCCTAATATAGCTACAATATAAATAATAATTATATTGTAGCTATCTTAGGATTTATTTTTATTTTACAGGCAACTTTCAATTTATTTTAACTAGGTACAATAGCTATTAAATAGTTATTAACTATTTAATAGCTTACCTAGCTAAAATAAAGAGAAATGTACCTGTAAAATAAAAACTAACCTAAGTTACAATTAAACCTAATACTACACTATCATTAAATTAATTAAATAAATTAAACACAAATAACTACAATTAAATACAATTACATAAACTAACTAAAGTACAAAAAATAAAAAAAGCTAAGTTACAAAAAATAAAAAAATAAGTTACAAACATTTTAAAAATATTACAACAATTTTAAGCTACTTACACCTAATCTAAGCCCCCTATTAAAATAACAAACCCCCCCAAAATAAAAAAAATGCCCTACCCTATTCTAAATTAAATAAAGTTCAAATCTCTTTTACCTTACCAGCCCTTAAAAGGGCCATTTGTGGGGGCATGCCCCAAAAAGTTCAGCTCTTTTGCCTGTAAAAGAAAAATACAACCCCCCCCAACATTAAAACCCACCACCCACATACCCCTAATCTAACCCAAACCCCCCTTACAAAAACCTAACACTAATCCCCTGAAGATCATCCTACCTTGAGTCGTCTTCACTCAGCCGAGCAGCGATGGAACCGAAGTGGACATCCGGAGCGGAAGAAGTTAATCCTCCAAGCGGCGCTAAAGAAATCTTCCATCCGATGAAGTCATCATCCAGGCGGCGCTGAAGAAGTCTTCGATCCGGGCGATGTCATCTTCCAAGAGGCGCTGAAGAGGTCTTCTATCCGGGCAAGGTCATCTTCTAAGCCGGGTCTTGAATCTTCATCCCGCCGACGTGGAACATCCTTCTTTACCGACGGACTACCGACGAATGAAGGCTCCTTTAAGGGACGTCATCCAAGATGGCGTCCCCTCAATTCCGATTGGCTGATAGGATTCTATCAGCCAATCGTAATTAAGGTAGGAAAAATCTGATTGGCTGATGGAATCAGCCAATCAGATTCAAGTTCAATCCGATTGGCTGATCCAATCAGCCAATCAGATTGAGCTCGCATTCTATTGGCTGTTCCGATCAGCCAATAGAATGCGAGCTCAATCTGACTGGCTGATTGGATCAGCCAATCGGATTGAACTTGAATCTGATTGGCTGATTCCATCAGCCAATCAGATTTTTCCTACCTTAATTCCGATTGGCTGATAGAATCCTATCAGCCAATCGGAATTGAGGGGACGCCATCTTGGATGATGTCCCTTAAAGGAGCCTTCATTCGTCGGTAGTCCGTCGGTGAAGAAGGATGTTCCGCGTCGGCGGGATGAAGATTCAAGACCCGGCTTGGAAGATGACATCACCCGGATAGAAGACCTCTTCAGCGCCTCTTGGAAGATGACATCGCCCGGATCGAAGACTTCTTCAGCGCCGCCTGGATGATGACTTCATCGGATGGAAGATTTCTTCAGCGCCGCTTGGAGGATTAACTTCTTCCGCTCCGGATGTCCACTTCGGTTCCATCGCTGCTCGGCTGATTGAAGACGACTCAAGGTAGGATGATCTTCAGGGGATTAGTGTTAGGTTTTTGTAAGGGGGGTTTGGGTTAGATTAGGGGTATGTGGGTGGTGGGTTTTAATGTTAGGGGGGGGTTGTATTTTTCTTTTACAGGCAAAAGAGCTGAACTTTTTGGGGCATGCCCCCACAAATGGCCCTTTTAAGGGCTGGTAAGGTAAAAGAGCTTTGAACTTTATTTAATTTAGAATAGGGTAGGGCATTTTTTTATTTTGGGGGGGTTTGTTATTTTATTAGGGGGCTTAGATTAGGTGTAAGTAGCTTAAAATTGTTGTAATATTTTTAAAATGTTTGTAACTTATTTTTTTATTTTTTGTAACTTAGCTTTTTTTATTTTTTGTACTTTAGTTAGTTTATGTAATTGTATTTAATTGTAGTTATTTGTAGGTAGTTTATTTAATTAATTTAATGATAGTGTAGTATTAGGTTTAATTGTAACTTAGGTTAGGATTTATTTTACAGGTAATTTTGTATTTCTTTTAGCTAGGTAGTTATTAAATAGTTAATAACTATTTAATAACTATTCTAACTAGCTAAAATAAATACAAAGTTACCTGTAAAATAAATATAAATCCTAAGATAGCTACAATGTAATTATTAATTACATTGTAGCTATCTTAGGGTTTATTTTACAGGTAAGTATTTAGTTTTAAACAGGAATAAT